>NC_058413.1:51544390-51687825 GCF_002201575.2 Neomonachus schauinslandi
TGTATCATTCAAAGCTCTTGTTTCCTTGTTGATTTTCTGCTTAGATGATCTGTCCATTGCTGAGAGTGGAGTATTGAGGTCTCCTACAATTAACATATTGTTATCAATATGACTCTTTATTTTGGTTAACAGTTGGCTTATGTAGATGACTGCTCCCATGTTGGGGGCATAGATATTTACAATTGTTAGATCTTCTTGTTGGATAGACCCTTTAAGAATGATACAGTGTCCTTCTGTGTCTCTTATTACAGCCTTCAGTTTAAAATCTAATTTGTCTGATATAAGAATTGCTACCCCAGCTTTCTTTTGAGGTCTGCTGGCATGGAAGATAGATCTCCATCCCTTCACTTTCAGTCTGGATGTATCTTTAGGTTCAATATGAGTCTCTTGTAGACAGCATATGGATGGGTCCTGTCTTTTTATCCAATCTGCAGCCCTGTGCCGTTTTATGGGAGCGTTTAGGCCATTCACATTGAGAGTGATTAATTGTCATCATGTTGCCTGTGAAGACATTGTTTTTATAGATTGTCCCTGTAAATTTCTGTTGTATATCACTCTTGGGGTCTTTCTCCTTTTATAGAACCCCCCCCTTAATATTTCTTGCAGGGCCGGCTTAGTGGTCACATATTCTTTCAGCTTCTGCTGGTCGTGGAAGCTCTGCATCTCTCCATCCATTCTAAATGAAAGCCTTGCTGGATAAAGTATTCTTGGCTCCATGTTCTTCTCATTTAGTACCTTAATATGTCTTGCCAAGTCTCTGTGGATAGGTCTGACATTATTCTGATGTTCCTCCCTCTGTACGTAAGGAATCTCTTCCCCCTAATTGCCCTTAAGATGGTTTCCTTGGTTCTAAGATTTGCAGGTTTTACTATTACATGCTGGAGTGTTGGCCTGTTTTCCTTGATCTTGGGAGGGGTCCTCTCTGCCTCTAGGACTCGAATGTTTGTTTCATTCCCCAGATTAGGGAAGTTCTCAGCTACGATTTGCTCAAATACATCTTCTAGCCCTCTCTCTCTCTCCACTCCCTCCGGGATTCCAATTATTCTGACATTGGAATGCCTCATGGTGTCACTTATTTCTCTGATTCTATTTTCATGGATTCTGAGTTGTTTTTCCCTGGCTTCCTCTTTTCCCTTTTTATCTATTATATTGTCTTCCAGGTCGCTTATTCTCTCTTCTGTCTCAGTTACCTAGCTGTTAGATTATCTAGATTGGATTGGATCTCATTGATAGCATTTTTAAGTTCTGCCAATTCACCTTTTATTTCTGCCCTTAGAGACTTTATGTTGCCATTAATTGATTTCTCCATTCTAGCCATTGTCTTCACAGTTGCTAGCCTGAATTCCATCTCCGACATCTTGGTTATATCTGCATCCATTTGTAAATCTGCAGCATAAGTCATAATCTCTGAGTCTTTTCTGTTTTGGGGGCTCCTCCTCCTAGTCATTCTGTTGATGGGTGTTTGAGGGAATGTATAGAGTCCAAATTATTGACCAGAACCCAAGCAAGATGCACCTGTTTTCTTGGGACCTTAGGGTTGCTGGCCTCTTGTTTTCCCAGCCTGTCTTCTGCGGGAGGGGCCTGCCGCGCTGTTACTCAGGCAACCCTGTTTGGGCGGAGTTGCCCTGCGCCCCTGTGGCGGGGGTTGGGCTCAGTGGGAATCAGTCTTTGGGGCTTTTGTTCTCTGGCGCTTTTCCCTAGCGGCTTTCCGCGTCTCTTCCGCGAGTCAGAGCAGAAGAGACCATTTCCAAACTTCTGCCTCAGAGCAGAGAGATCGCAGTGTGTTCTGCAGTGGGATCTCCAGGCCACACCGTCTCCGTTTCTGTCCGTGCTGCTATAAACTGCAGCGGCCTGGGTTCTGCGCCCCTCCGCAGCACCCCCAGTCCTGCCTCCAGGTCGGGGCACGTCTCTGCCCTTTGTGCTTCTAAAACCGCCAGCCGCTCCCAGTTCATGCGCGCGTGACCCCACCACTCTGGTTTTCCACCCCGGGGGGCTGTCCTAAAGTCCTTTCCTGACGCTACCAGTCTGCGAGTCTGTGCCCGACCGCAGTACATGAGGCTGTCACTCACCGGCGGTGTAGGATCCCCATGTCCAGGCACCCTCCCACTGTCGTTTATCCTCCGATATCTGCCCGCAGGATCACGGCTCCCCGCTTCGTACCTCAAAACCAACCGCCTGCGATATTCTGTGTGTAGAGATCCAGATCTTCTTACATCTCAGGCTGGTTTCATGGGTGCTAAGAGTGGTATGGTAGATATCCAGCTCAATTCCGGGAACCAGTTGAAATAGGGTCCCCTACTCCTCCGCCATCTTTCCCCCCTCCCCCACAGAGCTTTTCAGTGGCCATTCAGAAATGCAGTCAAAATTTCAAACTTCAGGGGTACCTGGGTGGTTCAGTCATTAAGCGTCTGCTTGGGGCTCAGGTCATGATCCCAGGGTCCTGGAATTGAGCACTGCATCAGGCTCCCTACTCTGCAGGAAGCCTGATTCTCCCTCTCCCACTCCCCCTGCTTGTGTTCCCTCTCTCGCTCTCTCTCTCTGTCAAATAAATAAAATATTTTTTTTTTAATTCAAACTTTAGAGTTTTTAAACACACAGCTGTTTTTTCCTATGAGACGTTTGCTGGGTACTGTGGCTATACTAGATGCTGGGGAACTAGGCCAAGAGATTCTAAAGGCCATATTAGGGTGCCAGGGTGGCTCAGTTGGTTAAGCATCTGCCCTCAACTCAGGTCATGTTCTCAGGGTCCTGGGATCAAGCCCCACATCAGGCTCCCTGCTCAATGGGGAGTCTGCTTCTCCCTCTCCCTCTGCCCTTCTATCTGCCCCCCCCACTTGTGCTGTCTGCTCTCTCTCATGCTCTCTCTCTCTCTCTCAAATAAATAAAATCCTTAAAAAATAAAAATAAATGAAAGGCTGTATTAACAAATCAAAACCACAATGACATACCACCTCACACTGGTCAGAATGGCTAAAATTAACAACTCAGGAAACAACAGATGTTTGCAAGGATGTGGAGAAAGGGGAACCCTCTTACACTGTTGGTGGGAATGCAAACTAGTACAACCACTCTGGAACACAGTATGGAGGTTCCTCAAAAAGTTGAAAATAGAGCTACCCTATGGCCCAGCAATTGCTCTACTAGATATTTATCCAAAAGATACAAACAGTGATTCAAGGGGCACATGCACCCCAATGTTTATAGCAGCATAAATTACATAAATTACACAAAAAAGACTAAAACTGTGAAGAGTTTTAAAAAAAGAGATAGAGGGCGCCTGGGTGGCTCAGTTGGTTAAGCGACTGCCTTCGGCTCAGGTCATGATCCCGGAGTCCCTGGATCGAGTCCCGCATCAGGCTCCCTGCTCGGCAGGGAGTCTGCTTCTCCCTCTGACCCTCCCCCCTCTCATGTGCTTGCTCTCTCTCATTCTCTCTCTCAAATAAATAAAAAAAAATCTTTAAAAAAAGAGATAGGGAAGCCACTCAACTTTTCTGTTTTACAGACAATCCTCCACCAGGGTGCATTTGATATTTCTGTTTGTATTCCTTACCACATAAGATTTAATATTTTTAAAGACATTTTACTGCTTTTGAAAAACGCCACACCATTGTATTAGCAAAATATAAATATTCTACCTATAGAAACAAATAAACATGAAAAGAGGTATTATCAAACACCATTGATTAATATTCCCTTTTGTGTGAGAAATCAAGAGATGAATTATCTAAAGTAGTACTTCTCTGAAGATATTTTAGTTTTGTCCTCATTTTTAAATTTTATTTATTTATTTTAAGTAATCTCTAGACCCAATGTGGGGCTTGAACTCATGACCCCAAGATCAAGAGTCACATGCTCTTCTGACTGAGCCAGCCAGGCACCCCTTGTCTTCAGGGTTTTTTTGTATTTTTTTTATTATTATGTTATGTTAATCACCATACATCACATCATTAGTTCTTGATGTAGTGTTCCATGATTCATTGTTGCGTATAACACCCATTGCTCCATTCAGTACATGCCCTCTTTAATACCCATCACCAGGCCAACCTTCGCCCACCCCCCTCTCCTCTAAAACCCTCAGTTTGTTTCTCAAAGTCCATAGTCTCTCATGGTTCGTCTCCCCCTCTGATTTCCACCCCCTTCATTTTGCCCTTCCTGCTATCTTTTTCTTTTTTTTTTTTTTAAACATATAATGTATTGTTTGTTTCAGAGGTACAGGTCTGTGATTCAACAGTCTTACACAATTCACAGCACTCACCATAGCACATACCCTCCCCAATGTCTATCACCCAGCCAGCCCATCCCTCCCACACCCCACCACTCCAGCAACCCTCAGTTTGTTTCCTGAGATTAAGAATTCCTCATATCAGTGAGGTCATATGATACATGTCTTTCTCTGATTGACTTATTTCACTCAGCATAATACCCTGCAGTTCCAACCACGTCATTGCAACTGGCAAGATCTCATTCCTTTTGATGACTGCATAATATTCCACTGTATATATATACCACTTCTTCCTTATCCATTCATCTGTCGATGGACATCTTGGCTCTTTCCACAGTTTGGCTATTGTGGACATTGCTGCTATAAACATTGGGGTGCACGTACCCTTTCAGATCCCTACTTTTGTATCTTTGGGGTAAATACCCAGTAGTGCAATTGCTGGATCATATGGTAGCTCTATTTTCAACTTTTTGAGGAACCTCCATACTGTTTTCCAGAGTGGCTGTACCTGCCTACATTCCCACCAACAGTGTAGGAGGGTTCCCCTTTCTCCGCATCCCCACCAACATCTGTCATTTCCTGACTTGTTCATTCTAGCCATTCTGACTGGTGTGAGGTGGTATCTCATTGAGGTTTTGATTTGGATTTCCCTGATGCCGAGTGATGTTGAGCACTTTTTCATGTGTCTGTTGGCCATTTGGATGTCTTCTTTGGAAAAATGTCTGTTCATGTCTTCTGCCCATTTCTTGATTGGATCATTTGTTCTTTGGGTGTTGAGTTTGATAAGTTCGTCATAGATTTTGGATACTAGCCCTTTATCTGATATGTCATTTGCAAATATCTTCTCCCATTCTGTCGGTTGTCTTTTAGTTTTGTTGACTGTTTCCTTTGCTTTGCAAAAGCTTTTTATCTTGATGAAGTCCCAAGAGTTCATTTTTGCCCTTGCTTCCCTTGCCTTTGGCGATGTTTCTAGGAAGAAGTTGCTGTGGCTGAGGTCGAAGAGGTTGCTGCCTGTGTTCTCCTTTAGGATTTTGATGGACTCCTGTCTCACATTGAGGTCTTTCAACCATTTGGAGTCTATTTTTGTGTGTGGTGTAAGGAAATGGTCCAGTTTCATTCTTCTGCATGTGGCTATCCAATTTTCCCAACACCATTTGTTGAAGAGACTGTCTTTTTTCCACTGGACATTCTTTCCTGCTTTGTCAAAGATGAGTTGACCATAGAGTTGAGGGTCCATTTCTGGGCTCTCTATTCTGTTCCATTGATCTATGTGCCTGTTTTTGTGCCAGTACCATACTGTCTTGATGATGACAGCTTTGTAATAGAGCTGGAAGTCCGGAATTGTGATGCCGCCAGTGTTGCTTTTCTTTTTCAACATTCCTCTGGCTATTCGAGGTCTTTTCTGGTTCCATACAAATTTTAGGATTATTTGTTCCATTTCTTTGAAAAAAGTGGATGGTATTTTGATGGGGATTGCATTGAATGTGTAGATTGCTCTAGGTAGCATTGACATCTTCACAATATTTGTTTTTCCAATCCATGAGCATGGAACGTTTTTCCATTTCTTTGTGTCTTCCTCAATTTCTTTCATGAGTATTTTATAGTTTTCTGAGTACAGATCCTTTGCCTCTTTGGTTAGATTTATTCCTAGGTATCTTATGGTTTTGGGTGCAATTGTAACTGGGATCGACTCCTTAATTTCTCTTTCTTCTGTCTTGTTGTTGGTGTATAGGAATGCCACTGACTTCTGTGCATTGATTTTATATCCTGCCACTTGACTGAATTCCTGTATGAGTTCTAGCAGTTTTGGGGTGGAGTCTTTGGGGTTTTCCACATAAAGTATCATTTCATCTGTAAACAGTGAGAGTTTGACTTCTTCTTTGCCGATTTGGATGCCTTTGATTTCTTTTTGTTGCCTGATTGCTGTGGCTAGGACTTCTAATACTATGTTGAATAGCAGTGGTGATAGTGGACATCCCTGCCGCGTTCCTGACCTTAGGGGGAAAGCTCTCAGTTTTTCCCCATTGAGAATGATATTTGCTGTAGGTTTTTCATAGATGGCTTTTATGATATTGAGGTATATACCCTCTATCCCTATACTCTGAAGAGTTTTGATCAAGAAAGGATGCTGTACTTTGTCAAATGCTTTTTCTGCATCTATTGAGAGGATCATATGATTCTTGTTCTTTCTTTTGTTAATGTATTGTATCACGTTGATTGATTTGCGGATGTTGAACCAACCCTGCAGCCCAGGGATAAATCCCACTTGGTCGTGGTGAATAATCCTTTTAATGTACTGTTGATTCCTATTGGCTAGTATTTTGGTGAGAATTTTTGCATCCATGTTCATCAGGGATATTGGTCTGTAATTCTCCTTTTTGATGGGGTCTTTGTCTGGTTTTGGGATCAAAGTAATGCTGGCCTCATAAAATGAGGACTTTTCCTCATTTTTGAGGAAAATGGAAATGGAAAATTTCCTTCCATTTCTATTTTTTGGAACTGTTTCATAAGAATAGGTATTAATTCTTCTTTAAATGTTTGGTAGGGGCGCCTGGGTGGCTCAGTTGGTTGGGCGACTGCCTTCGGCTCAGGTCAGGATCCTGGTGTCCCGGGATCGAGTCCCGCATCGGGCTCCCTGCTCAGCGGGGAGCCTGCTTCTCCCTCTGACCCTCCCCCTCTCATGTGCTCTATGTCTCTCTCATTCTCTCCGTCTCAAATAAATAAATAAAATCTTTAAAAAAAAAAATGTTTGGTAGAATTCCCCTGGGAAGCCATCTGGCCCTGGGCTTTTGTTTGTTGGGAGATTTTTGATGACTGCTTCAATTTCCTTAGTGGTTATAGGTCTGTTCAGGTTTTCTATTTCTTCCTGGTTCAGTTTTGGTAGTTGATACATCTCTAGGGATGCATCTATTTCTTCCAGGTTATCTAATTTGCTGGCATAGAGTTGCTCATAATATGTTCTTATAATCGTTTGTATTTCTTTGGTATTGGTTGTGATCTCTCCTCTTTCATTCATAATTTTGTTGATTTGGGTCATTTCTCTTTTCTTTTTGATAAGTCTGGCCAGGGGTTTATCAATCTTGTTAATTCTTTCCAAGAACCAGCTCCTAGTTTCATTGATCTGTTCTACTGTTCTTTTAGTTTCTATTTCATTGATTTCTGCTCTGATCTTTATTATTTCTCTTCTCCTGCTGGGTTTAGGCTTTATTTGCTGTTCTTTCTCCAGCTCCTTTAGGTGTAGGGTTCGGTTGTGTACTTGAGACCTTTCTTGTTTCTTGAGAAAGGCTTGTATTGCTATATACTTTCCTCTTAGGACTGCCTTTGCTGCATCCCAAAGATTTTGAATAGTTGTGTTTTCATTTTCATTGGTTTCCATGAATTTTTTTAATTCTTCTTTAATTTCCTGGTTGACCCATTCATTCTTTAGTAGGATGCTCTTTAGCCTCCATGTATTTGAGTTCTTTCAGACTTTCCTCTTGTGATTGAGTTCTAGTTTCAAAGCATCGTGGTCTGAAAATAGGCAGGGAATGATCCCAATATTTTGGTACCAGTTGAGACCTGATTTATGACCTAGGATGTGATCGATTCTGGAGAATGTTCCATGGGCACTAGAGAAGAATGTGTATTCCGTTGCTTTGGGATGGAATGTTCTGAATATGTCTGTGAGGTCCATTTGGTCCAGTGTGTCATTTAGAGTCTTTATTTCCTTGTTGATCTTTTGCTTAGATGATCTGTCCATTTCAGTGAGGGGGATGTTAAAGTCCCCCACTATTATTGTATTGTTGTCGATGTGTTTCTTTGCTTTTGTTATTAATTGCCTTATATAATTGGCTGCTCCCATGTTAGGGGCATAGATATTTACAATTGTTAGATCTTCTTGTTGGATAGACCCTTTAAGTAGGATATAGTGTCCTTCCTCATCTCTTATTACAGTCTTTGGTTTAAAATCTAATTTGTCTGATATAAGGATTGCCACCCCAGCTTTCTTTTGGTGTCCATTAGCATGGTAAATCGTTTTCCACCCCCTCACTTTCAATCTGGGGGTGTCTTTGGGTCTAAAATGAGTCTCTTGCAGACAGCATATCGATGGGTCTTGTTTTTTAATCCAGTCTGGTAGCCTGTGTCTTTTGATTGGGGCATTTAGCCCATTTACATTCAGGGTAACTATTGAAAGATAGGAATTTAGTGCCATTGTATTGCCTGTAAGGTGACTGTTACCGTATATTGTTTGTGTTCCTTTGTGGTCTATGTTGCTTTTAGGCTCTCTCTTTGCTTAGAGGACCCCTTTCAAGATTTCTTGTAGGGCTGGTTTTGTGTTTGCAAATTCCTTTAGTTTTTGTTTGTCCTGGAAGCTTTTTATCTCTCCTTCTATTTTCTTTTTTTTTTTTAAGATTTTTTTAATTTATTTATTAGAGAGAGAGTGAGAGAGAGAGCGCAAGAGGGGGTAGGGTTAGAGGGAGAAGCAGACTCCCCGCCGAGCAGGGAGCCCGATGTGGGACTCAATCCCAGGACACCGGGATCATGACCTGAGCCGAAGGCAGTCGCTTAACCAACTGAGCCACCCAGGCGCCCTCTCTCCTTCTATTTTCAATGATAGCCTAGCTGGATATAGTATTCTTGGCTGCATATTTTTCTCATTTAGTGCTCTGAAGATATCATGCCAGTCCTTTCTGGCCTGCCAGGTCTCTGTGGATAGGTCTGTTGCCAATCTAATGTTTCTACCATTGTAGGTTACATATCTCTTCTCCTGAGCTGCTTTCAGGATTTTCTCTTTGTCTCTGAGACTCGTAAGTTTTACTATTAGATGTCAGGGTGTTGACCTATTTTTATTGATTTTGAGAGGGGTTCTCTATGCTTCCTGGATTTTGATGCCTGTTTCCTTCCCCAAATTAGGGAAGTTCTCTGCTATAATTTGCTCCAGTATACCTTCTGCCCCTCTCTCTCTTTCTTCTTCTTCTGGGATCCCAATTATTCTAATGTTGTTTCATCTTATGGTATCACTTATCTCTTGAATTCTGCCCTCGTGATCCAGTAGTTGTTTATCTCTCTTTTTCTCAGCTTCTTTATTTTCTACCATTTGGTCTTCTATATCACTGATTCTCTCTTCTGCCTTATTTATCCTAGCAGTTAGCGCCTCCATATTTGATTGCACCTCATTAATAGCCTTTTTGATTTTGACTTGGCTAGATTTTAGTTCTTTTACTTCTCCAGAAAGGGTTTCTCTAATAACTTCCATGCTTTTTTCAAGCCCAGCTAGTATCTTTAAAGTGATGATTCTGAACTCTAGATCCGACATTGTACTAATGTCCGTATTGAGTAGGTCCCTGGCAGTCGGTACTACCTCTTGTTCTTTTTGTTGAGGTGATTTTTTCCATCTTGTCATTTTGTCCAGAGGAGAATAGATTAATGAGAGAACAAAATACTAACAGGGTAACAATGTCCCCAGAAAATATACTCTAAACAAATCAGAAAATACCTGAAGCAGGGGGAAAAGAAAGGGAAAGAGAGAAAAAAAAAAAGATAAAGATAAAAACAGAACAAAACAAAACAAAAAGAATACGATCAAATATGATCACGCTGGTACATAGATCAGTGCCACACACTAGATTTTGGGTGTTTTGGTCTGTTAGAAGAAAGTGCCTCCCAAAATTTTAAAGAAAGAAAAACTTATATATGTACAAAAATAAGGGTTGATATGATGAAGGGATGGAATATGATTGTAAAGATGAAAATTACAAAAAATTTTATAAGAGGAATTGATAAGAAGTTGTTTGAAAAAAGAAAGAAGAGGATTTAAGAAAAAAAAAAGGGAGAGAATGTGATCAGGCAGGGGAGTAGAAAAAAACCATACACTAGAGATTTAGGGTATATTTTGATCTGTTAGAAGAAACTATCTCAAAACTTTAAAGAGAGAACAACTTATATATATGTGCCAAAAATACGGGTAACTACTATGAAGGGATAGACTATGACTCTAAAAATGAAAAATAAAAATGTTTTTTAAAAAAAGGGATTGATAAGATATTGGTTGAAAAAGGGAAAAAGAAAAATTTAAAAGAAAAAAAAAGACAGTTAAAAAAAATTAACTTTGAAAGACTACAGAATCATGGTAAAAAAAGCCATGGACTCTATGTGCAGTATTCCCCTAGCACTGGAATTCTGCCGTTCTCATTGACGGGTAAACTTGGTCTTGGCTGGCTGTTCTCACTGATCTTCTGGGGGAGGCGCCTGTTGCCGTGGTTCCCAAATGTCTTTGCCGGAGGCAGAATTGCCCCGCCCTTGCCCGGTCTGAGCTAAGTAATCTGCTTGGGTTTGCTCTCGGGAGCTTTTGTTCCCTGCAAGCTTTCCATACAGCTTTGGAGGCCTAGAGTGAAAATGGCAACCTCCCAGTCTCCATCCTGGAGGAGTCGAGAACTCGGAGCCCCGCTCCTCGGTGTGCCCCCAGAGAAAAGCAGTCAATCAGTCCCATCTCCCCTGTCTCTGGCCGCACTCCATGCTCACCCAGCCTGTGATCGAGCCTTTCTATCTCTCTCACCCGACCCCGGGTGGAGTCTCCAACCCCAGCAGATCCCTGCAGTGCGCTCCCATGCCACTCCTCCCGGGGGAGGAAGGGGAGTCTCCCCGGACCTGCCGCTTGTTGGGTCCCTGCTGGAGGAGCAGTGGGCCAACTGTGCCACGGATCACGGTTTATGGCAACCCCGAGCTGAGAGCCCGCGCCTCAGCTCCGTCTCTGCAGCCAGCTTCCCTGCTCCGATCCCTGGGAGCTCTGCTGCACTCAGGCATCCCCAGTCTTTCTGTGACCCCAAGGTTCCTAAGACCACACTGTCCCAGAGAGGGTTCTACCCCCGCTTAGCCACTGGAGCGACATCCCTCAGCGGAGCGGACTTCTAAAAGTTCTGATTTTGTGCTCTGTGGTTCTATCACTTGCCAGAAGCAGCCAACGGAGGCCCCTCCCCCGCCATCTATCCTCCCGAATATCACCTCGGACTCACTTCTCCGCAAGTCCTTCCTTCCAGAAAGTGGTCGCTTTTCTGTTCAGAGAGTTGTTGCTATTCTTTTCTTCGATCTCCTGTTGAGTTTGTAGGTGTTCAGAATGGTTTGATCCCTATCCAGCTGAATTCCTGAGACCAGTCGAAATCCAGGTCTCCTACTCCTCTGCCATCTTGCTCCGCTCCCAATGCACTGTGGTTTTGATGTGTATTTCCCTGATGATGGGTGATGTTGAGCATCCTTTCTTGTGTCTGTATGTCTTCTTTGGGAAAATGTCCATTCATTTCCTCTGCCCATTTTTTAACTAGTTGGGTTTTTGCTATTGAATTATATAAATTCAACAATTCATACATATTTTGGATATTAACTTATTATCAGTTATGACTTAAAAATATTTTCTCTCATTCCCTAGGTTACATTTTCATTGTGTTGACGGTTTCCTTTGCTTCACAGAATCATTTTAGTTTGATGCAGTTCCACCTGTTTATTTTTGCTTTTGTGGCCTTTGCTTTTGGTGTCAAATCTAGAAAATCATTGCCAAGACTAATGTAAAGGAGCTTACCTGCTATGTTTTCTTCTAGAAATTTTATTGTTTCATGTCTTACATTCAAGCCTTTATCCAGTTTGAGTTAGTTTTTGTGTATGGTATAAGACAGTGATTCAGTTTCATTCGTTTGCATGTGGCTGTCCAGTTTTTCCAACATCATTTATTGAAGAGACTGTCTTTTCCCCCATTGTATATTCTTGGCTCCTCTATCATGAATTAACTGACCATATATGTGTGGGGGTTTTTTTTGGGCTCTCTATTCTGTTCCATTCATCAATGTGTCTGTTTTCATGCAAATGCCATACTGTTTTGATTACTATAGATTTGTTTAAGTTTGAAATCAGGGAATGTGATGCCTCTTCCTTTATTCTTTCTCAAGATTTTCTTGGCTATTCAGGGTCTTTTCTGGTTCCATACAAATTTTAGGATTATTTCTTCTATTTCTGTGAAATATACCATTGGAATTTTGTTAGGGATTACATTGAATCTGTAGATTACTTTAATAAATTCTTAACTAAGGAAGATGTCTGTTACTTCAAATATAAGCTGGGCAAAAACATGCAGAACTATGAAATTAAATCACTATCTTAAACCACTCACAAAAATTAATTCAAAATGGATTGAAGACTTAAACATATGACTTGATACCATAAAACTCCTAGAAAAAAAAAGGGAAGAAGCTCCTTAACATGGGTCTTGGCAATGATTTTCTGAATATGTCACCAAAATCACAAACAACAAAAGAAAAAAACAAATATGATTTTATCAGTCATAAAAGCTTCTGCACAACAAAAGAAGCAGTTAACAAAATGAAAAGGCAATCTGCAGAATGGGAGAAAATTTTGCAAGCCATATATCAGAAAAGGGGTTAATATCCAAAATATATAAAGAAATATAACTCAATAACAACAAAAACAACAAGCATCCAATTGAGAAATGAGCAAAGAAACTAAGTAGATATTTTTGAAAGAAGACATCCAAATGGCCAACAGGTTCATGAAAAGATGCCCCAAATCACTAACCATCAGGGAAATGCAAATCAAAACCACAGTGAGATACCACCTCATACCTATTAGAATGGCTGTCATCAAGAAGACAAGAGATAACAAGTGTTGGTGAGAATGTGGAGAAAAGGGAGCCCTGTACATTATTGGTAGGAATGTAAATTTGTTCAGCCTTTATGGAAAACAATATGGAGGTTTCTCAAAAAATTAAAAATAGATCTACTATGTGATCCAGCAATTCCATTTCTGGGTGTATACCCAGAAGAAATGAAAACAGGGTATCAAAGAGATATATGCACTCCACGCTTATTGTGCCATTATTCACAATAGCCAAGAGATGGAAACAACCTAAATGATCATCAGGATGAATGGATAAAGAAGATGTGGTATATATATACATTGGGATATTATTCGCCCATGAGAAAGAATGACATCTTGCCATTTGCAACAACATAGACGGATCTAGAGGGTATAATGCCAAGTGAAATAAGTCCATCAAAAAAAGATCTATGAAAAGCCCACAGCAAATATCATCCTCAATGGGGAAAAGATGAGAGCCTTTCCCTTAAGATCAGGAACACGAGGGCGCCTGGGTGGCTCAGTTGGTTAAGCGACTGCCTTCGGCTCAGGTCATGATCCTGGAGTCCCAGGATCGAGTCCCGCATCGGGCTCCCTGCTCGGCAGGGAGTCTGCTTCTCCCTCTGACCCTCCCCCCTCTCATGCTCTCTCTGTCTCTATCTCATTCTCTCTCTCAAATAAATAAATAAAATCTTAAAAAAAAAAAAAAGACAAATACCATATGATGAAAGGCAAATACTCATATGTGGAATTTAAGAAATAAGACAAACAAGGAAAAAAAGAGACAAACAAAAAGACAGACTCTTAAATATAGAGAACAAACTAGTGGTTGCCAGAGGGGAGGTGGATGGGAGATGGGTGAAATAGGTGAAGGGAATTAAGAGTACTCTTATTGTGATGAGCACTGGGTAGTGTGTAGAATTGTTGAATCATACATTGTACACCTGAAACTAATATAACACTGAATTAAAAAAAATTTTTTTAAATCTGGGGTTCAAATTCTAGGAATCTATCATTAAAAGTTGAAAACTCTGAGAACTTTATGAAAAAGAAGTTCATAGTGGGCTTATTTATACTATTAACATAGGGAAAAGCTTAAACACTCAAAAATATTGAAAATATTACTATAGAATATTATGTAAATATTAGAAATTATAATTATTTTAAATTTTTAATGATTAAATTTATCATATATAGTAAAAGCCAAGATTTCAAGATTTTGTACATATTTTCATATCAAATATGAAAATATATACACATGGAACAAAGAATATAGGGCATTACACCAAAAAAGTTATCAGTAATTTTCACCCTATTAAAACTATTCTTTATATTTTGTTATTTTCTTTTTTCTTTTAAGATTTTACTTATTATTTGCCAGAGATAGAGCGAGAGCAAGAGAGAGCACACAAGGAGGGGGATATACACATTTAATATTTAATCAAATGATAAGCTTTCATTGATAGCTAGAGATGCCGAAAAATCTGCATCTCTGCCAAGGTTATTTCTGCTTTGGAAAAAATACATAAGCAACCTGCTCCTGGATTTGCTTGGTCTTAATCCCATAAATGATGGAATTCAGCATAGGTGGAACCAGAATGCAGACATTAGCCAAGAAAATGTGGATATGAGGTGGAATGTGGCGTCCAAACCACTGAATAAGACTTGTGAAGATCACAGGCCCATAAAAGAGGATGATGATGCAGACATGGGAGCCACGTGTGTTGAGAGTTTTGTGGCGAGCATCTCGGGAAGGCATGTGGAAGACAGCACAGAGAACCAGTAGATAAGAAACAAAAATTAACAGGACATCTAAGACCACTGTCGACATGATGACAAAAAGTCCATACCAGATGTTCACTCGAATGTCATTACAAGCATATTTGGCCAAACCAATGTGTTCACAAAAGTGTGTGGAATAATATTATTTTGGCAGAAAGTCAATCTTTTCAAAAGAAATATTATGGGGAAAATTGTACAATAACTTCTCAGACAGTTACTCCAATTTTCCCAGTCAGAGCACGTGTAAGAATCGTGGTGCACCTCAGGGGGTAGCATATAGCAATGTAGCAGTCAAACGCCATCACCAGCAAGATCCCTGACTCAGAGATGAAGGTGGAAGGGTAGAAAAAAACCTGAGTGATGCAGCAATTCAGGGAGATCTCCCCAGCATGGAACCAGAAGATGGCCAAGGCCTGAGGTACTATGCAGGTGGAGAGGACAATGTCCACTCCGGCCAGCATGCAGAGGAAGAGGTACATGGGTTCATGGAGGCTGCTCTTTATTATAATAATAAAGATGAGCAGGCTATTCCCAAGCAGGGCGATAAAATAAGAAATGAAGAAGGGGATGGAAATCAACATGTGCTGGTCCTCAAGGCCGGGGATGCCCAACAGGCAGAAGACTGTGTGGCTAATAGCAGTGTGGTTTAAAGAAGTCATGCCTAGGGAGACCTTTCAGGACCCCACCTCCTATTCACACAGACAAGAGAAAACACAGATTTTCTTATAATATTCTTTGGTGAAGACACTAGGAGATTTGGGCAAATCTTACACTCTGTCTTCTTGGAACATGCAAATAATAAGACACATACAAAGGTTAATTGAATATATTCCCTGCCCTCAATGAATGACACTCTAATTAAAGAATACATGTTTCCAACAACCAAAAATATTGCTGTATGTTCTTTCCCTACAAACAGATGGTTAAGAATGTAGGAAGGAGACCATGGGGGGTGGGGGGTAAAGGCAATTACAAGATGATGCTTGAATTTGAGATTGAGTCATTTAACATAAGGTAAAGAATGAAAAGAGGGAATCACCAAGAAAAATGTTTGCATTCTTGAAATATTTCCAGCCTAGGGTGGCCAATGCACAGAAAACACTGAGAGGGGGCAGGGGGAGGGGCTGCCCAGGCAGATTTTTCCTGATAGTGAAGAGCCTTGATCATAACTTCACATTTAGACTCCATCCTTTACACAGGGGGTAGCCAATAGATGTCTTGAAGACAATTACTCTACTTTAGAAGGTTACCTGTGGACATTTGTTGGAATAGTAATTGGCTGAAGAGACAGGATTCTAAATGGCTAGCGGTATTCTAGGAATAGAATGGATCTGAACATAATACAGTCACAGAGGAATCAATCCAGTATTTGTTATACATCTATTTATGCTAGAGACTATAGTAAGCACTTTGAATGTAGTCCTTCATATTTTTTTGCATTTAGATATTGAATATCCACTCCAGGAACTGGATATTTTCCCCATTTCACACTAAAAGTAAATGACACTCAGTGAATGTGAATCATTTGCCAAATGTCACAAACCAATTATGGATAAAAATGAGGTTTGAAATTTCAGAATCTATCACATAATTTGCTCACCCGTAGACAGTCATGAGACCTTTAAGAGGGAATATAGACAGGGCCTGTGAGCCCAAGGTGAGGGAGGAATTCCTTGTGTTCACAGCTTAGGAAACTAAGTTTAAAAACTACTGAAATTGGAAAGGAGAAAGCGCATTTTTGCTGGGCATGCAACAGCATCACATTTAGAAGATTTTGTCGAAGGTGGAAATTTTATCATAAATTTGCCAGTATACTTTCATTCATTAGTCCTTCAGCAAGTATATTTTGAGCTTTAAACTATTTTTCAAGCATCATAGTACAAACTGGTGATATAAAAAAAACTGACAACCTTCCAGGAACCTAGGGGCTTATGGTTTGAGAATGAATCAAATTTATACAGGTGGTTTTGGAGAACTGGAGACAAATGTTTATTCCCTCTGAGGAAGAGTATCTCAAAATATCTCAGTAGCTAAGTTATAGCTTATGCTCATTAACATCATATCTTCAACCCCCTGACTCCCCCCTGTTGGTGCCTCTGCTTTTTTTCTTTCTGGGGAGGAATATCAGCCCCTATTACCATCCTCCAGGTGATGGGAGAAACTGTTCTACCATTAGTTACTCAAGGGAGTTCAGTTGGCCTTGAAGGAGGGAACGGTCTCTATAAAGCATGTAGCTGCTCTGTGGAAGGCAGAGGCCAGGGAAGACACAATTCAGCACAGGCAGGGGCCTGAGATGAGGGAAGATCATAGAAGCTGCTGATGCCAGATGGTTGGGGGAAGGGAGAAGTAGGACTGTTATTAATTCAGCCAAAGACCAAAACCAGGGAGCTCAGGGGATGGAGATCTGCCTGTTTAGTTGGTCTCCTGTTGGAATGACCTTGTTCTAACACATGTTCATCCTCCGTGTCCCCTCTCGGACACCCCTCCCTCACACTTTCTTCTCACATCTGCCTGAGATAGCCTGGCTGTCTCCTCAAAGCCCTTCCCACACCCTGCTTTCTGAAGCTCAGCACAGGTCCCAGTCCTTCCCAGGGCTCTTCTCATATTTGCCAAGATGCGTCTGCAGTCTTAGCCAATATCTTTCTGTTTTTTCAACCCAGCCTAATTACTAGGGCACCTGTTACTTTTTGGATGGCATCTCTTCATCTACTAACTTTCAATAACATCAGATAGCTCTTGTACTCTCATCTGCCTTCCCAGACCTCCCTCTCCACATCGGCCATCACCAACCAGATTGGTGCCTCCGGTTTTCCATTCTTTGTCCACATATATCAATAGCCTCCAAGAGTCCTCTCACCTCTGGCCTGTCTGGGACATACACCAGCCCATTCCTTACCTTGATCCAGGAGCCTTTCTACTCCATGCACTCAACAGCTTTAGATTTAGTCTTCAGGAACAGACATGAGGACAGCAATTGGGCTGTTTATCCTCTGTCATGAGAGCCCTTGAGGAAGCACTACACCAGGTCCCAGGGACAGGGCCATCCCCACCAGCCTCATCCTCATCCCAGATGGGCTGGGTCTCTAAGACCATTGCCCACTCCCCTTCACTTCTTCCTGCTCCATTTCTCTCTTGTTTCTCTACAGATGCTCTGATACAGAATCTATCTACTACCTAAGCAGCCTTGCTACATGCCTATTTTTTGCAATTTTAATATAAATGCTTACAATTAAGAGGGACTCACAGTTTTTAACATTTTATTCTTCATAAGAAGAATTACGTGAAACTTTCAGGGGTTTCAAATTCCAGTCATGAATCTGATGTTTAACTCAGTTGTCTAAGGGTATATAAATGTACAAGCTTAACAATTAGAAAAGGGATGTGAGTTTTGATGACCTTAGCCATGTTTCTATTTCCTTCAATTGACCCCTTTGGCTGCATTCAAGACTTTTCACTTTATCTTCGTTTTCAGTTCGATTTGGATGGGCCTAAGCAGAGCTAGCTTTCCTTGTTTTTATCTTCCTTGAAGTTCACTAAGATTCTTGAATCTCAGTAAGCTTATCATATTTACCTCATTTGGATATATTCAGCAAGGATTTCTTAGAAAATGTTTTTCTGTCCTAGTCTCTCATTTTGTTTTGAAACCCCAACAACACATATTTTGACATCGTTGCACCAAGACCTGGGGGGGGGGGTCTGTTTTTTATATTCTTTTTCTCTCTCTTCTTCAGTTGCATAATTCTTTTTTTTTTTAATTTTTTTATTGTTATGTTAATCACCATACATTGCATCATTAGTTTTTGATGTAGTGTTCCATGATTCATTGTTTATGCATAACACCCAGTGCTCCATACAGTACGTGCCCTCTTTAATACCCATCACCAGGCTGACCCATCCTCCCACCCCCCTCCCCTCTAGAACCCTCAGTTTGTTTTTCAGAGTCCATCGTCTCTCATGGTTTGTCTACCCCTCCGATTTCCCCCCCTTCATTCTTCCCCTCCTGCTATCTTCTTTTTTTTTTTCTTAACATATAATGTATTATTTATTTCAGAGGTACAGATCTGTGATTCAACAGTCTTGCACAATTCAGTTGGATAATTCTTGATAGATCTTATGGTCTATATCTAGAAGTGAGATGACCTTCCTAGAAGGGTAAATGCATTCGTAGTTTGGTTGTACACTGAAAGATCCCCTTCTTAGAGACTATCCTATTTGTATTTCTGCCAGCAGTGTACAGAAGTCACTTTTTCTCACAGCCTGGCCAGTATAGCATATGTCAAGCTTTTGAATACTTGTCAGTCAGATAGTATGTCAAGTGTGGCTGACCATCTGCAAAAGCAGTAGCCAATAACTCTTCAATCTGCCACACATACAAGCCAATTCCCCCATCATGAAGGACAGTCTATTACCTGGTCCCTTGCATTTGTGATGGCCTCATGATTTGCTTAGACCAATGGAATAAGGCTGAAGTATTATGTCTTCTGCTCACTGGATCTAGAGTGAAGTGAAAGCAGAAACAGTCAGAAGGTGATTATACAATCAAGGAACTTCAGGGGAGATTGGTTTTGGGATGTGAGGGATAGGAAATAATTAAAAATCAAGTATTGACATACTCATAATTTTAGGTTGTTGCCTCTTGGGCTCTAAAGGATTTCTCTCATTTGGTGGGGGGTTGTTGTTTTAAAAAGAAACACAAGTACAGAAAACAAAAGAAATGAATTGCTTAAAGAATTATTTATCATAGGGCAAAATCACCCACATCAAGATAAAAATTTGTCAGACACACCCTTATCGATGTCCGTGTGCCCACTTTCAGTCACAAGGCCCTCCTTCCCGGCCTAACTTCAGTAGTTACATTTATATCCAGTCTCTTAGCAATCTGCATCCAAATACTGTTGTTTTTTATCTTCAACAACTTGTGAACATTCCATTTGCCCCTTCATCTTGACTAAAACCGTGCTGCCTACTCAAGAAACCACTGTAGTATCTCCAACATAGTGAATCTGAATATTTATACCCACTTCTCATAGTGGAGCACAGATGTTGGGAGTCACCGTTACAACTCCCAATCATAATTTCCCCTCCCTTTAGTAAAAATACCAAACTAGTGGTGTTCATGCCACCTGGAAACTATTCTCCCACCATATTTACCTAACACCTGATCGAGCCCCACTCTTCTCACTCCATGATTTCTAATGATTTTAGCTCCAGACACACAAGCTTCCTTACCCCCAACTGCCAGTATCTTTATTAGCAACTGCAGCAACAGCAGAATTTACCTCTCCAATACCCACAATGTTCAGTGTTTGGACTCTTCCCCAACCGCCTTGGTCTACACACTACCAGAGACACCAGCTTCTATAGTAACATCCAGAACTCTGCCACTAGATCACAATTGGAAACAGCACATTCACCAATCTTAAAGTTCCAAATTTTCAATCTTTTTAATTTATTTCTTTTGAACTATAGGTGCTGTTAAAACAACCATCATTCCACAGTCCGTTGAATCTAGTCCCATTCCTTTTCTTCATCTCCTCTAGTACACTTAGGTTTTGTAATCCAACACTGTGATCACTCCCTTTCAGCACCCACAGCATTTTGCCCCTTTCTCCCTGTCATATTCCTTACCTTGCCCAAACATACCAGAATTCAATGATCAACTTTTTCTAAGTTTCTTCCAAATGGATTTTCTGGCAAAAATAATGCCAACTGGGCAAAACATTTCTATCTTCAGAAGAAGACCTCAAGTGTTTGTTCCCATTACTCACAACTACAATCTCAAATGATCCTTCCCACCCTTCCCCAATCATGACCCTTACTACCCACTGTCAGCTGAGGGACTTATCTTAAAGGACATTGAATCAATAGGAAAACACTACCAGGAGAGAAAGCACTCACCTCCTTACCACCAGCACTCCACATACATATATATGGGCCCGGCCATCAGTTGCGAGGCAGAGAATTGACAGTGATTTTATTTTTTTCTGCTCTTTTAAGTTTTTATTTAAATTCCAGTTAGTTAACATATAGTGCCATATTAGCTTCAGGTGTACAATATAGTCATTCACTTCCATACAACACTTGGGGCTCATCACAACAAGAGCACTCCTTAATCCCCATCACCTGTTACACACACACACACACACACACACACACACACACACACACACACCCCCCCCCCCCCCCCCCCCCCCACCACCACCACCCCCCCACCTGCCTTTGGGTAACCATCAGTTTATTCTCTACAGTTAAGAGTCTGTTTCTTGAGAAGAAGGTAGCGGGAGGGGAAGAATGAAGCGGGGAAATCAGAGGGGTAGACGAACCATGAGAGACGATGGACTCTGAAAAACAAACAGGGTTCTAGAGGGGAGGGGGGTGGGAGGATGGGTTAGCCTGGTGGTGGGTATTGAGGAGGGCACATTCTGCATGGAGCACTGGGTGTTATGCACAAACAATGAATCATGGAACACTTCATCTAAAACTAATGATGTAATGTATGGGGATTAACATAAGAATAAAAAAAATTAAAAAAAATAAAAATAAAATAAATAAATAAATAAATAAATAAATAAAATGGTCGGATACAACTTAAAAAAAAGAATGTAAAATAATTTTTAGTAATTTTTATACTGATTTCATGTTGAAATGATAATATTTGAAATATATTGAATTAAATAAAATATATTATTAAGATTAAAAAAAAAAGAGTCTGTTTCTTGGGGAGCCTGGGTGGCTCAGTCGTTGGGCATCTGCCTTCGGCTCAGGTCATGATCCTGGCGTCCTAGGATCAAGCCCCACGACCGGCTCCCTGCTCAGCGGGAAGCCTCCTTCTCCCTCTGCCACTTCCCCTGCTTGCTTGTGTTCCCTCTCTGGCTGTCTCTGTCAAATAAATAAATAAAATCTTAAAAAAAAAAAAAGAGTCTGTTTCTTGGTTTTCTTCTCTTTTCTCCCCCCTATGTTCATTTGTTTTGTTTCTTAAATTCCACATATGAGTAAAACCATAGTGTATTTGTCTTTCTCTGACTATTTCACTTAGCATAATGCTCTCTAGCTCTATCCACATTACTGTAAATGGCAAGATATCCTTCTTTTTTATAGCAAAGTAATATTCAATTGTGATATATATGTGTATATATATATACCACATCTTTTTTTGTGATTTTTATTTTTTTATTATGTTCCCTTAGCCACTGTATAATACATCATTAGTTTTTGATATAGTGTTCAATGATTCATTAGCTGCATATAACACCCAGTGCTCATCACAACACATGCCCTCCTTAATACCCATTACCCAGTTACCCCATCCCCCCATCCCCCCACCCCCCCCTCTGAAATCTTCAGTTTGTTTCCCAGGGTCCATAGTCTCTCATGGTTCATCTCCCTCTCTGATTTCTCCCCTTCAGTTTTCCCTCCCTTCCCCTATGGTCCTCCGTGCTATTGCTCATGTTCCACATATGAGTGAGACTATATGATAATTGTCTTTCTCTGCTTGACTATATCAAGATAAAAAGCTTCTGCACAGCAAAAGAAACAGTCAACAAAACTGAGAGGCAACCCACAGAATGGGAAAAGATACTTGCAAATGACATTGCAGATAAAGGGCTGATATCCAAGATCTATAAAGAACTTATCAAACTCAACACTCAAAAAACAAATAACCCAGTCAAAAAATGGGCAGAAGACATGACAGACACTTCCCCAAAAAAGACATACACATGGCTAACAGACACATGAAAAAATGCTCAACATCACTAGCCATCAGGGAAATACAAAGCAAAACCACAGTGAGATATCACCTTACACCAGTTAGAATGGCAAAAATTGACAAGGCAAGAAACAAGTGTTGGTGAGGATGTGGAGAAAGGGGAACCCTCTTACACTGTTGGTGGGAATGCAAGTTGGTACAGCCACTTTGGAAAACAGTATGGAAGTTCCTCAAGATGTTAAAAATAGAGCTACCTTACAACCCAGCAATTGTACTACTAGGTATTTACCCCAAAGATACAGATGTAGTTAAAAGAAGGGGCACATGCACCCCAATGTTCACAGAGGAATGTCCACAATAGCCAAACTGTGGAAGGAACCAAGATGCCCTTGGTACATTAGGGTGCATATATCCCTTAGAATTAGTACTTTTGCATTCCTTAGGTAAATACCTAGTAGTGCAAATGCTGGATCATAGGGTAGTTCTCTTTTTAACTTTTTGGAGGAAACTCCATACTGTTCTCCACAGTGGCTACACCAGCTTGCATTTCCACCAACAGTTTAAGAGGGTTCCCTTTTCTCTGCATCCTCACCAACACCTGTTGTTTCTTGTGTTGTTAATTATAGCCATTCTGAGAGGTGTGAGGTGATTATTTCATTGTAGTTTTTTTATTTAAATTCAATTTATTAACATATAGTGTATTATTAGTTTCAGAGGTAGAGTTCAATGATTCATCAGTCTTATATAATACCCAGCGCTCATTACATCACATGCCCTCCTTAATGTCTATCACCATGTTACACCATCCCCCAACCACCCTCCCCTCCAGCAGCCCTCAGTTTGGTTCCTATGATTAAGAGTCTCTTATAATTGTCTCCCTCTCTGATTTCATCTTGTTTTATTTTTCCCACCATTCCCTTATGATCCTCTGTTTTGTTTCTTAAATTCCACATATGAGTGAAATCATATAATAATTGTCTTTCACTAATTAACTTATTTCACTTAGCATAATACCCTCTAGTTCCAACCACATCGTTGCAAATGGTTAGATTTTATTTTTTTTGATGGCTGAGTAATATTTCATTATATATATGTATATATATATATATATATATATATATATATATATATATAGACACATATACACACACACCACATCTTCCTTATCCATTCGACAGTCAATGGACATCTGGGCTTTTTCCATAGTTTGGCTGTGGGGGAACCCTCTTACACTGCTGGTGTGAATGCAAGCTAGTGTAGCCACTCTGGAAAACAGTATGGATGTTCTTCAAAAAGTTGAAAATAGAGCTACCCTAAGAACCAGCAATTACACTACTGGGTATTTACCCCCAAGATACAAATGTACTGATCTGAAGGAACACCTGCACCCCAATGTTTATAGCAGCCATGTCCACAATAGCCAAACTATGCAAAGAGCCCAGAATGTCCATCAACAGATGAATGGATAAAGAAGAGGTGGTATATATATACTATGGAATATTAGCCATCAAAAAATGAAATATTCCCCTTTGCAACGACTTGGATAAAACTAGAGGGCATTATGCTAAGAGAAATAAGTCAGTCAGAGAAAGATCATTATCACATGATTTCATTCATATGTGGAACTTAAGAAACAAAAGAGAGGATCATGGGCAAAGGGAGGGAAAAATAAAATAAGACAAAATCAGAGAGGGAGACAAACCATTAGAGACTCTTAACCATAGGAAAGAAACTGAGGGTTGCTGGAGGGGAGGTGGACGGGGGGATGGGATAAGTGGGTGATGGGCATTAAGGAGGGCACTTGATGTACTGAACAGTGGTGTTATATGCAACTGATGAATCACTAAACTCTACCTCTGAAACTAATAATATACTATATTTTAATTAAATGAGTTTTTTAAAAATCAAAAAAACTCCACCTTTTCTCAAGGTACAACTACATATATATGTCCATCTATATTTATGAATACATTTATATATTTTTATTATTTTTACACAAACAAATAAAGATACATAAAGAAAAATATGGACACATACATACCAAATTATTAACAAATCTAATTGTATTTTAGGTGACTTCTTTTTTTCCTGCTTTATTAAAGTGTAATTGACAAATAAAAATTGTATATATTTAAGGTACACGATGTGACATTTTGATTTTTTATACATTGTGAAATGATTACCAAAATCAAGCTTATTAACATATTCATTAACTTTTCATAGTTGCAATTCGTGTGAGAGGATGAGAACATGTAAGATCAAATCTCTTAGCAAATTTTAAATATGCAGGGCGCCTGGGTGGCTCAGTTGGTTAAGCGACTGCCTTCGGCTCAGGTCATGATCCTGGAGTCCCTGGATCGAGTCCCGCATCGGGCTCCCTGCTCGGCAGGGAGTCTGCTTCTCCCTCTGACCCTCCCGACCCTCCCCCCTCTCATGTGCTCTCTCTCTCAGTCTCTCTCTCTCAAATAAATAAATAAAATCTTTTAAAAAAATTTTTAAATATGCAATACAGTATTATTAGCTATAGTCATCATGCTATCCATAAGATCTCCAGAAGTTATTCATCCTGCATAACCAAAATATTGAGCCTTTTGTATGTGATTGTCCAGGGATATCACAAGATATCTCAGAGGATGAGAAACTCAGTGAGGAATAATTTAACAACTCCCAAGACCAGAGCACTTATTGCTCTCATTTAATAGGGGCCAAGGGCAGGCTGCCTCAAAATGTGCCACTTTGGTACATTAATTATTTTCAATAAAAGCTACTTAAGAAACAGCTGATGCAAGAACTCTCAGACCCATAATGTCCCCCTGAAAGCAGAAAACAAATCTCCCACATGAAGAATACCCTCCCTGTACCAAGTAAAAAGACAACCTTATCACCAGAGATAAGGACTTGAAAGTTGAGAGCACCGGAGAAACAAACCTTGTTATTTTTTTCTAATCTACTACCTTGGACTAAATTCTGCTTAGAATTCCCTACTAATTTAAGCTCCCAAACACCTGTTTTCTTTATCCTGTCAATTCCTCAAAAATTTATTGTTTCTTTGTCTAAAAGGTATAAAAAACTGCCTCAGTCTTCTTTAGGTCTCAATTTCATTATTGGGCTTCTGCATGCACATAATAAAACTTTGATTTTTTTCTCATGTTAACCTATCTCATGTCAATTTAATTCTTAGTCCAGCTGGAACACCTTGAACGATAGAGAAAGAATTTTTCCTTCCCTACAATTTCATCTATTACCAAAGATTAGGCTACTGACATGGAGGACACATGACTCTGGAAATTCACATACCCAGCCATAGGCTCTGTTCAGGAAGTAACCTGCGCAGTCAAACATGGCACTGCTCTCTCTGTTGCTTTGACAGTAGAAGATACAAGTCTTCTCACCCTCCTGGTGAACATGCTCCAAAAATAGAATTCACTGAGCTATTTCCTAGTGTTTCAGCTTACCCTAGTGTTTCCACCCACTGCTTCCACAGACCACATCGTGGATAACTAGAGATGCTAAAAATGCTATTCCTTTGCCAAAGTTATTTCTGCTTTGGAAAAAATACATAAGCAACCTGCTCCTGGATTTGCTTGGTCTTAAATCCATAAATGATGGGGTTCAGCATAGGTGGAACCAGAATGCAGACATTAGCCAATAAGATGTGGATATGAGGTGGAATGTGGCGTCCAAACTGCTGAGTAAGGGTTGTAAAGATCACAGGCCCATAAAAGAGGATGATGATGCAGACATGGGAGCCACATGTGTTAAGAGCTTTGTGGCGAGCATCTCGGGAAGGCATGTGGAAGACAGCACAGAGAACCAGTAGATAAGAAACAAAAATTAACAGGACATCTAAGACCACTGTCGACATGATGACAAAAAGTCCATACCAGATGTTCACTCGAATGTCATTACAAGCATATTTGGCCAAACCAATGTGTTCACAATAAGTGTGTGGAATAATATTATTTTGGCAGAAAGTCAATCTTTTCAAAAGAAATATTATGGGGAAAATCATACAATAATTTCTCAGAAAAATGGTCACACCAATTTTCCCAATCAGAGCACATGTAAGAATAGTGGTGTATCTCAGTGGGTAGCATATGGCAATGTAGTGGTCAAACGCCATCACCAGCAAGATCCCTGACTCAGAGATGAAAGTGCAGTGGATGATGAAGAACTGAGTGATGCAGCGATCCAGGGAGATCTCCCCAGTATGGAACCAGAAGATGGCCAAGGCCTGAGGTACTGTGCACGTGGAGAGGACAATGTCCGCTCCGGCCAGCATGCAGAGGAAGAGGTACATGGGTTCACGGAGGCTGCGCTTCATGAGGATAAGGCAGATGAGCAGGCTGTTCCCAAGCAGGGCAATGACCTAGGAAATGAAGAAGGGGATGGAAATCCACATGTGCTGGTCTTCTAGCCCAGGGATGCCCAGGAAGTGGAAGATCGTGTGGCCAACACCAGTGTGGTTTAGGGAAATCATACCTGTGGAGACTACCAGAGATACTTCGATTCATAGACAGAGTAGAAAATACAAATTTTCTTGCAATATTCTTTGTGAAGACACTAGGAGCTTTCGGCATATCTCACACTCTCCATCTTCTGTGAACATGCAAACAATAAGAAACATAAGAAGTCACTAGGACATATTCTCTACCTCAATGAGTGATAGTCTAATTTGACATATATATATATATACACCCAGCGAATCAAATAAAACACATTATTGTATGTATTTTTCCTACAAACAGAGGATTATGAATATACAAAGGAAATCATTATATGTATCTGGAAAGGCTATGTAACAAGATGTTTCTTGAACTTGACCTTGTAATAGGTAGTTCATCATAAGGAAAAGAATGAAAAGGGAGGGAAACAAGAGAAGAAAATGTGGGTATTCAAATCCAAATATGGCCTGTTCACTGAACAGTGTTTATTCAGCTCCAGTTAGCTGTGCATAGGGAATGCTGAAGAAAGCACGGTGGTGTTTGTACAGGCATATTTGGCCTAGTTGATGGAAATGAGATTTGAAATCTCTCTGACTTCACCACATTATCAGCTCATTTGCAGAGAGAGTCAACAGACCTTTAAGAAGTAACATTGACAGAATCTGTGTACCTGAATAAGACACTGCTTGTGCTCACACCTTAGGAAACTAAGTTCAGAAATGACTGCATTTGGAAAATAAAGCATTATTGCTGGAAAGGGATATGCATGATATCTGGGAGGTTTTCTGCAGGTGGAAATTTTATCAGTTAGTTCTTAGTATACATTCATCCATTCATTCATTCACTTGGTCATTCAGGAAGCAGTAACTATTTTTCAGGCACCATATTATAAATGGGGGAAATAGAAGCAATGGGAATTGGCCTGAGTTCTGCCCTCATGGTTTGAGAGAAAATCAAATTTATAAGCAGAAAGTTTGAAGAAGTGGAGGGAAATGCTAATTCCCCCTCATGAAGGGGTATTTAAAAATATCTAGCTTAGTAGCTAAGGTATATCTTACACTCAAGAACATTATTTCTTCCATTCCAGTTATCCTCTTGGTGCCCCTGATTTTTCTTTCTGGGGAAAAAAATCAGCTCCAATTTCCATCCTCCAAGTGCTGGGAGAAAGTGTTCTGCCATCAGAGTCACCAAAGAAGTCCATTCAGCTGGCCTAGGTCAGGGCACTGTCTCCTATAGAGCATATGGCTGCTCTGTGAGAACGTTCTCTCCAGTGAGGGCAGCTGATCTGCAGGAAAACCAGTGGGATGGCATCGGAGGGATGTGAGGGCTGGTGTGTGCCCCACAGACCTGATTGGGAAAGGAAAGAAGAAAATGGCAAGAAGGAAGAGGCCATAGAAGACACAAACCAATAAAGGCAGGGCTGGAGAGGGGGCAGATTACAGAAGCTGGTGATGGTCATGTGTTTGGGGAAACGGAGTAGCAGAAAAAAATTTATTTTTTGAACTTTTTTTTTCTTTTAAGTAGGCTCCACGCCCAGGGTGGAGCTCAATGCTGGGCTCGAACTCACAACCCTGAGATCAAGACCTGTGCTGAGGGGCGCCTGGGTGGCTCAGTTGGTTGGGCGACTGCCTTCGGCTCAGGTCATGATCCTGGAGTCCCGGGATCGAGTCCCGCATCGGGCTCCCTGCTCGGCGGGGAGTCTGCTTCTCCCTCTGACCCTCCCCCCTCTCATGCTCTCTCTCTCTATCTCATTCTCTCTCTCAGATAAATAGATAAAAAAAAAAAAAAAAAAAAGACCTGTGCTGAGATCAAGAGTCAGTCGCTTAAGTGACTGAGCCACCCAGGCATCCTGAAGACATTTTATTAATAGGAGCCAGTGAGAGAAGGCAGGGAGCTCAGAGGTTGAGGATTTGCCTGCTCAATTGGTCTCCTGACCAAATTAGGATGACTTTGGTCTGACACAAGTTCATCCTCAACATCCCATTCAATGCCCCTCCCCCATAGTTCCCTCCTCACACCTGCCTGAGATATCCTGGTCTGCTTCCCAAGCCCTGCTTTGGGAAGCCCAACAGAGATACCAGTCATTCTCTGGGCTCTTGTCATGTTTGCCAAGAAGGGTTTGAAGTACGTCATTATCTTTTCTGTTTTCTCATGTCTAACCTAATCATTAGAGCACTTGCCACATATTGGATTACTTCTCTTTCTTGAGCAACCTTCATTAACCTCAGCTACCCATATACTCTCAACCTCCCTTCCCAGACCAACCCCTCCACTGCTGCTGTAACCAACCAGATTGGTATCTCTGGTCTTTACCATTCTTGGTGCACGGAAGTCCAGTCCCCCCACCCCCACCCCCAGGCCTTCCTGGGATGTGACACCAGTCCAATCCTTACCTTGATCCTGGAACCTGCCCCTCTACACACATGTCTAATTTACTCACCAGCTCTTACTGAAATTGGAGATGACATTCAGCTTGTTGGGAGCCAGGCACTGGGCTGTTTATTCTCTTTCATGAGAGCTCTTGAGGGAAGTGCTTACATCAGGGCCCCAGGGACACGGCTGTCTCCATCAGCCTTGCCCTCCTCCAAATGCCTGGATCCCAGGTCCCTAAGTGCCATTTCCCTCCCTGGCCTTCTTCTGACTAGCTTCTTGCCCACTCCTCCCCACCTGCTCTAATCTCCGTCCCACACTGAGTGTTCACATTTAAGATATTCACTACAAAAAAAGCTCTCCCAGCTAAACCAGGCTTGCTACAGACCTCTTTTAATGCTTACACTGGCATTAAATATTGAATTAATGAATAGTAAAGTTATTTTTTCAATCTACAATATCAATACATGTAATATGCAAAGATGATTTTCAAATTTTTGTTTTTCATGTAAAGGATGATGTTGCAGTTATATTCATCCCGGGATTGGTCATGAGATTCACATTTTGAAGCCATAAATAATGAATTTTCATTCTTTCCTAAGGGTCTATAAACATCCATGCATAATTTGTAGATCACATGGGATTCTTGAGATTCATGACACATTTTTATTTCATTTGCCTACCTAGTGTATCATTCTGTTTAGTGCTTGGTCATCAAAAATCCACATTTATGGTTGCTAGAAGAAAAAAATCTCCTGCTTTGTTTATATTCTTTTATAAGTAATTTTATTTCATTTTCCTCATCCTGAATGTAGGATGTGAACTTTTTTCAACTTGGAAATAACTTTATATTCTAACTGATTATAAAAGCAATCTTGTACATTATTGTTTTTAATCAGAAGACAGGAAGAAGAAAGTAATCCCACCTTCAGGAAAAAAAAAATGTGTCATTTGATGTAAATGCATATAAGTATATTATCCTAGCTAGTTCTCCGTACTTTATGCTCTTCTAACAAATCATATTAGTGAAGAGAAGGAAAAAATCTTTTCTACCAATCAAAGTGTTCCAGCTGGACTAAGAATTAAATTGACATGAGATAGATGAACAGGGAAAAAAAAAATCGGTTTTATTTGCTCACAGAAGCCAAATAATGAACCTGAGACCTAAAGAAATGACCAAGGCAGGTAGTTTTTATATTTTTTAGACAAAGAGACAATAAATCTTTAATGAATTGACAGGATAAAGAAAACCTAATTTCAGGAGCTTCAATTAATAAGGAATTCTAAACAGAACTCAGGCTGGGGCAGTTGATTAGTGCCAAGCAACAATGGTTGTTTGTACAGACTTCTCAGCTCTAAATTTCTCACCGCTGGTGTTAAGGATGTCTCTTTTCCTGTTGGTGCAGAGTGGGTACCGTCGCGAGCATGCTAGAAAGGCAAGTACGAGTTGTGTCTCTGCACAATGTCAGCTTTATTTAACCATAAAGCAAGGGTAAAGCAGGTTCAGGATTCCAAACTCAATGACATTTCACTACACATTTAATCTGGCTTTATACACATCACACAAAGCAAAGCACAATACAAAGTCACACAGCAAACATACAACAAGGGGTAAGAGGTTAAGGAACCAAAGCAAAGTCAGTCCGCGCGTGCGCGCGTGCACAGGTCAGATGAGGCCTCGTCCAGTCTGGGTCCCTTGCCGCACGCGCTGCTTCTTACATTCAAGCAGTGCAGGATCTCCCCTATGTTCAGAGATCAGTCGGGCAGAGCCTTCCGCAGCAGCTGCCTTTCAATGTTGTTTATTCGCTGAATATCCTTCAACAAATCACTTGTCCCGCACTCCATTATAAACTTTCCTTCGCTCACCTGCAAAGCGCAGGCCGTGGCAGTCACGTCCTCGCAGACCCACGTGAGCACTGAATTACTTCTTGTGCCCAAAGTACCCAGAACAATGTCCCCAGGTTTGGACTGTTTCCATGACTACTAGCCCTTGTCCTCGTTTCCCAAGAAATGCTTTTTCTTGCTCAACTCTTCCCTGGTGGCATATACCTAAAAATCGCACAAACAGAAGTTCGCGGAAAGGGCGTTAAAAGCCCTTCTCAGAAAATACGGACTAGTCCAAAACGCCACATGAAAGTTGTTACCTAACGAAGGCGCCAACTCCAGCCACGACCTTCAGTAGAAGCAGACCGTGTGAAGAAAGCTCTCCTGTTTTCTCCTCCGCCGCCAGCAGCAGCTGCTCCAGACTGTCCACGTCGTCCGCCCGCTGGAGGCTCTGGCACAGCTCGCAGATGAGGAAAGCCCCGAGGGTGGCGTCCTCCAAGGTGTCTGCGATGTCCACGCTGACCACGTGCACGGGCTGGAAGGTCGCCTGCTCCCTGGCCCACAGCTCTTGCATCACTCGGTCATACACACTCTCCTCGCAGGTGAAGATGACGTCGAAGGGGTCGCTGCACTCCTGAAACCTTTCGGGGCGCGGCTTGATCCTCTCGTTTCTCCCCAAGAGGTGCAGGATTCCGTTCCTGCTGTAGCCTTCCCAGTCTTTCCTGCAAAGGTCCTCTTACATCTGCTTATACGTCGTGGAGAAATCGTAGATCACCAGGCGATTGCTTGAGGGTCCTGGCAGCTTCACCCGAGATCCGACTCCGAAAGACTGGACGTGAAACCCTCTTTTGAGGAGGATGCTGTGGGCTTCCATGCTCCTGTTCACATTGTTCCTGCACACTACAGCCACCCTGAGCGGGGACGAGGGCATGGTGGTGGCCTCTGGAGGCTGCGGAGGCTGCGGGGGGAGGGGCTGCGGGGGCGCTGCGGCCAGGGGGCTGACCACCTGGTTCAGCTCTTTCGACCAGCAAAGTGTCTGAGGACAGACAGCGGGCTTATTATATTTGGTCACCTCCACGGTGTGGGCGGAGACTTTCCAAGACTTCCCGATGGACTCAGTTTCAGCGGGTGGAGTGTCCTCTGATCCTGAGACCCATAACCTAATCACAACAACTGTGAGGTGATTACCTCCACTAAGCCATTGAATCCCAACTAAACCACTGAATCTCGATCAGGGTGTGGCCACCCAACACAGGGATGTGAAACCTGCAGTTGGCCGGGTTGGTCTACATGGGGAATGAGGGCTGAGGTTGACAGTGACCAGGTCAACTAGGCTAACTGTAAGCATGTCACTGCTCTGCAGTGACCTGGTCAGGAATATGGGTGGAAAATCTGTTTTGAGGTTTTGAACTTACATCCAATTCAATTCTACATACAATGACATACAAGTATCCTTGCACATTAACATACATTTGGATTTTCTAGAAATGCAATTGTGTAAACCATAGGATGATTGTACATAGTTTTGCCCAAAAATTTATAAAATTGTTCATCAATGCAAACAAATCACATGCTGGACAATATCCCTGCTGATAGTATATTAAAAGTTACAACACAGCGTTTTCTGCATTTAATACTCTTAAAATCACGATTCTCAAGGAAAATCAGGCTTTGAACTTCCAACTAGCAAAGTGTCCCAGAACAGGAACCAGGTCACCTTCAAGGAGTGGGTGGAGACTTCTAGGACTTCTTGACTGATTCAATTTGATCAAGTGGAGTACAATCTAATCATGTTAACCATAATCTAATCATTAGAACAATAGATGATTAAATCACTTGTACCTCTAGTTCCCCTGACAAGGGTGCTGCTACCAGAGGGAGCATTTTTAAATCTGGAGTTATCCCTGTTGGTTTACTTTTGTATTTGGCTAGAGAGGAGGGATAAGAAAAAGGAAGAAAGGAAGGAAACTTCTGGAGGAAATATGTTCATGGCACAGATTGTGGAGATGGTTTCTCAGATGTATATTTATCTCCAAACTCATCAAGTTGTATACATTAAATATGAACAGCTTTTTGTATGTCAATCATACCTCAATAAAGTGTTTTTTAAGGACATCTTGTTACAGCTATATAAATGTCAACTAAGAGTACTGTATGGTGGGGCGCCTGGGTGGCTCAGTCAGTTAAGCATCTACCTTTGGCTCAGGTCATGATCCCAGGGTCCTGGGATGGAGCCCTGCATCTTGGGCATCCTGCTCAGCGGGGAGTCTGCTTCTCCCTCTCCCTCTGCCCCTCCCCTCTGTTTATGCTCTCTTGTGCACTCTCTCTCAAAATAAATAAATAAAATCTTTTTTTAAAAATTTGTTTTAGAGATTTTATTTATTTTTCGACAGAGAGACAGCAAGAGAGGGAACACAAGCAGGGGGAGCTGGAGAGGGAGAAGGAGGCTCCCTGCAGAGTCGAGAGCCCGATGCGGGGCTTGATGCAGGGCTCGATCCCAGGACCCTGGGATCATGATTGAACCGAAGGCAGATGCTTAATGACTGAGCCACCCAGGCACCCCAAAAAATTTTTAAAAAGAGTACTGTATATGGCTTTTTGAATCAATGCAATCTGGCTAGTCAGTTAAAGATATCTCAAAGAACCTACCAACATAGATCTCATTTTTCAAAACCATCAAAAAGGCCAATTTTATCAAATGATTTTATTGCTTAAATCTAAAGAGAACACACAGAAGCAGAGAGTAGAATGGCAGTTACCAGGGGCTGGGAGAAATGGGGAGCCACCTCTCATTCTGCCCCCAAGGTGGCTACAGATGCTGTAGAACGGATGTAAAGTTTCAGTTATGCAAGATGATTGAGTTCTAAAGATATTCTGTACATAGTGCCCATAATTAACAATATTGTTTTGCACACACAAAAAAATTGTTAAGAGGGTCAAAAAAAAAAATTATCAACACCTGGGGCCCATCCCAGACCAACTGAATCAGAATCTCTAGGTATGGAATGTACTGTCATCCTGATTTTATTTGCTAATTCCTGTCATGCCTTCGCCCACCCACCCTTTACATTTCAAAATGTATTTAATGCCAGAATTTAGTCCATACACATTTGATGTAAGGACTGTTGTACTTTGCTTCATTCCTTATGTTTTATTTATTTTACATTTTTGTTTCTGCCCTTGATTTTCTTTATTTTTGAGATTCTTATCAAGTTGTTATACACTCCATTCTGTCCTTGTTAATTTTGAAGTTCTACTTTGATTTTCCATTCCATTAAATGGTTACCTACACTTTCTCTTCCCTTCCTAATCACATCACATTTCCCTGCTATTATTCGAAGACAAAAGTTTTGTAAATCTCTTAATTCTTTTTCACTGACCGTATTCCTAACTCCCAGGTTTTGCTGAGACATTTTGTTAATTCTAGTTCAGTGGTCCTAATCTAATTTATCTTGGAGATAGTTCCTTTGATTTCTGAGTCCCTATAACTTAGAATGGACTTTGCCTGAAGCCTCACCTTCTTTTTCCATTAGACTTCATAATAAATTATTTAAATATTTAATCCAAACTTCAATGCTTGCCTCTGTTTTCTTTCTTTTCTTCACATTCCCCTGCCCTCATTTTGTTCTGGTTCACATATCATAATGTTTGAAAAATCTCCTCTCCAGTATTTTTGTCAGTGGGGAAAATGGGAGATACAGACATTCTGAGTTGCTGTGTATTTTTCTTTCACCCTGATGGATGAGCTGCATCTTGGCTGGATAGGGGTTGGGTGTAGTCCTTAACCACCATTTCACTGTCTTTGTTCCAGCATTAGAGATAAAAAATCTAATTCCAGCATGATTCTTCTTTTATACATAACATGTTCTTTTTAGCTTAATGTTTGTAATATTTTTCTCTTTTTCCTTAGAGCGAAAAAATCAGCATAGGCCTTTCTCATCAGTCTAGTTCAGTGGTTGTCAATCTTTTATTCATTATCACCCACCTAAGGAGCCTTTTTAGACATTTTTTCCTAATTCCCCCTATGAAATTTTAATAGCACAGATAAATCGCATATCTGCTTCTGCACTGTATCTGTGCTTTATACATAAAAAGAGTAAGATATTTTTTGCCACCACCACCACTACCAGCCCCTGAATTCATTTTCACCTCCTTAGGGGTAATATCACCCCTGTTGAGGAAGCATGGTCTAGCCTGAAACACACTGAGCCTCTTATAACAGCTCATGAAATAGTCTACTAGTCTATTATTGTCTACTAGTTCATTATTGTCTCCCATCCGTTAATTTCTTCTGAAATTCTAGTAATTTACATTTTGTTATTCTTGATTTATCTTTACATTTTTGCTGCTTGTTTTGAGATATTCCTCAAATCTAATTTGTATCAAGAAAGACCATCTCTTCCTTCAATTCATTCACTAAATTATTTATAAGAGAAATTACATTAGGGACTCAGAAAATGTTTTTTGTCATCCTCCTCCATCAATTTCTTTAATGGAATTTACCTTTCATCTGAGTTGTCTTCTTTCTCCCCTAGCATCTGTATGTCACTGGGGGAACGTGCAATTTGTTCTGACTAACTGGACAAAGGGCTTGTACACCCAGTTCACTGAGGCTCAGGTCTGGGTGTTCCTAGACCCCAAACGGGAGCAGACCCAGAGATGGTGGAAGGCAAAGTAGTCTCTATTCCCCACAAGGGTGGTGGTGAAGAAGAAGGAAGTGGCAGCTCTCCTCTGATGCATCTGAAAAAGCCTTGCAGCCCCCTCACCTCCTACATTCCACTCATGATTTCACCTTGGCTTTTTGGGTCCATGGAGAGTCCAGTCTCAGAATACCAAAATCAACCTCCCCAACTTCCCTCCTTAGCGCTTAAGCCTAGGCACTAACTTAATAGCATTCAGAAAGCACTCCCACACACCCTAGTTCTGCCATCAGGCCTTCAAGCAACCAAGACCTCCTTCCTGTGCTATCATTTTACAACTCTCTTACAGTGCATGGGACAGATATAATGATCTGCTCACCCCAACCCTAAGTTAGTCCATCTCTAAGATACCTATACTGTCTGTTTCATTAAAGGGTGGCAGAGAACTGAGGTTTGTGTCCTTCTTACTGTGGTCTCACTGAGGGGGACCCAGCTGGGTAAGGGGAGTGGGACCCAGGCTGAAGAACCCTGGGGCAGGAGTGGGACCCAGGCTGAGGAACCCTGGGATGCAGTGACAGTACACCAGGGCACCTCCAATCAGCTGAGGAGACCCCAGCAGGTGCTTTGACTTTGCCCAGACAGAGTGTCCATGAGGACAAGATCCCCAGGACAGAGCTTCCAGTTCTCACCTGAGGCACACAGCCACCTCTCATTCTGCCCCCCAAGGTGGCCACAGATGCTGCTGAACATCACTCTTGGAGCCAGGTCCCGGGAGAGCCTGGGGAAGGACTTGGGCCCGCCCACCCACTGCCTTTCTTCCTCTGCCAACCCACAGGAAAGGGAAAGTTGGAGTGTGGCAGGTAAGGCTGGTGGGCAAGGGCAGAAGGGCACTGGGGCCTGAGGGGCAAGGGGAGGAGGAATAGATGGTCAAGTGGAGAATCAGAGAATGAGTATTCTCAAGACCAAGGGAGAGAGTGTCCACAAGGGCTGAGTGCTCACCGGCTTAGATGCCACTGAGATGCCTTGTGGAGTAGTAAGAGCCCAGAGAGGGTATTGCATTTGGCTGGGAGAAGTTGGCAGGAACACAGTGTCCCATATACACTGAAGTCTAGAAAGCTCAAGATGTGGCACTGGAATTAGGGTTTATAGAAGAGATGCATGTTAAAAGTTCTCCCCTTACCTGCTTTCAGAATAATAAATTAGTCCCCTAGAACTTCCGAAGGGAAATCTATTTCTTCAGACTCAGAATAATCTCTTGGTTTATAAAACCCATAATAGATGGGTTTCAATCCATGGTAGATATCATTATTTTTGATGTTCAAACTGTCTTGAGGTCTCTGCCTCCATGCCAACATAGATGAGAAGGAGTAAGCCTGGAGGCAGAGACCCGTTACAACTCCCGTGATGGAGGATGAAACCTAAACCAGTCAGATTCTTGGAGCTTTAGGACATTTGTGGATGAGCACTACGTATATCTGGCCTCCACATCTGAGCACAATGGAGTAGCTTATGTCACACTAACCCTTCTATCAATAGTAAATGTAAAAGCTGGATAAAATACATAAAGCAACTGAAGGTATTAGAGAGAAATCGAGTCAGGCAGGACTTGAAGGAGAAGCAATTTCTGGAGAGAATGTAGGTGCACCTATTGCTTTTTCCCTCAGGGCATTTGCTAAATCCTGGTGTGGGGAACAGACCAGGCTGAAAGAGGGGGCTGGGCTGGGACGCCTGGGCATCTCAGTTGGTTAAGCGTCTGCCTTCGGCTCAGGTCATGATCCCAGGGTCCTGGGATCGAGTCCCACATTGGGCTCCTTGCTCAGTGGGGAGCCTCCTTCTCCCTCTGCCTGCTTTGCTCTCTCTCTCTCTAACAAATAAATAAATAAAATCTTTAAAAAAAAATAAGAGGGGGCTGGGCTTATGGCATTTCCAGTGGGCTGGGAAGAAGGAAGTTGGAGTTCAGAGATGCCATGGAGTCTGAGACTTGAGATGGAAGATGCAACCTTAGAGAAATGAGCCCAAAAGTGAGTGTGCAGGTTCCCCTTGATGTATTTGCCAGTTCCTAAGCTGTGCATCTCCACAGTAACTAAGTTGAAAGCAACAGTTCTGGGGGGGGGGGGGAAGATGGCGGAGGAGTAGCCCTATTCCAACTGGTCCCCAGAATTGAGCTGGATATCTACCAGACCACTCTAGCACCCACGAAATCAGCCTGAGATGTAAGAAGATAGATCTGGATCTCTACAAACAGAATATCACTGGTGATTGGTTCCAAGGTGCGAAGCAGGGAGCCTTGATTCTGCGGGCAGATATCAGAGGATAAACGGCATCGGCAGGGAGCCTGGCCATGGGGATTCTACACAGCCGGTGAGCGATAGCCTCCCGCGCTGGGGACAGGGCACAGACTCGCACGCAGACCGGTAGCAGCGGGGAAAGGACTTTATCCCTGGAGGAAAACCTGGAGCGGCAGGGCTGCACATGCAAACTGGGAGCAGCTGGCAGTTTTAGAAGCACAAAGAGCAGAGACGTGCGCTGACCTGGAGGCAGGACTGGGGGTGCTGCAGAGGGGTGCACAACCCAGGACTGCAGTTTATAGCAGCACAGACAGAAACGGAGACAGTGTGGCCTGGAGAGCTCACTGAAGAACAGACTGCAATCTCTCTGTTCTGAGGCAGAGGGTGGGAAATGGTCTCTTCTGCTCTGACTCTCAGAAGAGATGTGGAAAGCTGCCAGGGAATGCCACCAGAGAACAAAAGCCCCAAAAAACTGGTTTTCACTGAGCCCATCCCCCACCACAGGGGGCAGGGCAACTCTGCCCAAACAGGGTTGCCTGAGTAACAGCACGGCAGGCCCCTCCCCCAGAAGACAGGCTGGGAGAATAAGAGGCCAGCAACCCTAAGGTCCCTAGAAAACAGGTGCATCTTCCTTGGGTTATGGTCAATAATTTGGACTCTATACATTCCCTCAAACACCCATCAACAGAATGACTAGGAGGAGAAACCCCCAAAATAGGAAAGACTCAGAGATTGCGATTTATGCCACAGATTTACAAATGGATTAGGATATAACGAAGATGTCAGAGATGGAATTCAGGCTAGCAATTGTGAAGACAATAGCTAGAATGGAGAAATCAATTAATGGCAACATAGAGTCTCTAAGGACAGAAATGAAAGCTGAATTGGCAGAATGTAAAAATGCTATCAATGGAGATCCAATCTAATCTAGATAATCTAACAGCTAGGATAAGCAAGGCAGAAGAATGAATTAGTGACCTAGAAGACCAAATAATAGAGAAAAAGGGAAAAGAGGAGGCCAGGGTAAAACAACTCAGAATCCATGAAAAAAGAATCAGAGATATAAGTGACACCATGAAGCGTTCCAATGTCAGAATTATTGGAACCCCTGAGGGGGTGGAGAGAGAGAGGACTAGAAGATATATTTGAGCAAATTGTAGCTGAGAACTTCCCTAATCTGGGGAATGAAACAAACATTCGTGTCCTAGAGGCAGAGAGGACCCCTCCCAAGATCAAGGAAAACAGGCCAACACCCCGGCATGTAATAGTAAAACTCACAAATCTTAGAACCAAGGAAACCATCCTGAGGGCAGTTGGGGGAAGAGATTCCTTACGTACAGAGGGAGGAACATCAGAATAACGTCAGACCTATCCACAGAGACCTGGTAAGCCAGAAAAGCCTGGCAAGACATATTCAGGGTACTAAACGAGAAGAACATGCAGCCAAGAATACTTTATCTGGCAATGCTGTCATTTAGAATGGATGGGGAGATGCAGAGCCTCCAAGACCAGCAGAAACTGAAAGAATATGTAACAACTAAGCCAGCCCTGCAAGAAATATTAAGGGCGGGTCTATAAAAGGAGAAAGACCCCAAGAATGATATAGAAAAGAAATTTACAGGGACAACCTATAAAACAAGGTCTTCACAGGCAACATGATGACAATTAATTCATATCTTTCCATAATCACTCTCAATATGAATGGCCTAAATGCTCCCATAAAATGGTGCAGGGTTGCACATTGGATAAAAAGACAGGAACCATCCATATGTTGTCTACAAGAGACTCATTTTGAACCTAAAGATACATCCAGACTGAAAGTGAAGGGATGGCGATCCATCTCCCATGCCAACAGACCTCAAAAGAAAGCTGGGGTAGCAATTCTTATATCAGACAAATTAGATTTTAAACTAAAGACTGTAGTTAGAGACACAGAAGGACACTATATCATTCTTAAAGGGTCTATCCAACAAGAAGATCTAATAATTGTAAATATCTATGCCCCCAACATGGGAGCAGCCATCTACATAAGCCAACTGTTAACCAAAATAAAGAGTCATATGTTAATTAATTAATAATTAATAATTAATTAATACATTAATTGTAGGAGACCTCAATACTCCACTCTCAGCAATGGACAGATCATCTAAGCAGAAAATCAACAAAGAAACAAGAGCTTTGAATGACACACTGGACCAGATGGACCTCATAGATATATACAGAACATTCCACCCTAAAACAGAATACTCATTCTTCTTGAGCACTCATGGAACTTTTTCCAGAATAGACCACATACTGGGTCACAAATCAGGTCTCAACTGATACCAAAAGATTGAGATGATTCCCTGCATATTCTCAGACCATAATTCTTTAAAACTGGAACTCAATCACAAGAAAAAATTTGGAAGAAATTCAAACACTTGGAAGCTAAAGACCACTCTGCTCAAGAATGTTTGGGTCAACCAGGAAATCAAAGAAGAACTTAAACAATTCATGGAAACCAATGAGAACAAAAACACATCAGTCCAAAACCTATGGGATACTGCAAAGGCGGTCCTAAGGGAGAAATACATAGCCATCCAAGCCTCACTCAAAAAAATAGAAAAATCCTGAATTCACCATCTAACTGTACACCTTAAAGAACTAGAGAAAAAGCAACAAATGATGCCTAAGCCACACATTAGAAGAGAAATAATTAAGATTAGAGCAGAGATCAATGAATTAGAAACCAGAAACACATTGATCAGAGCAATGAAACTAGAAGCTGGTTCTTTGAAAGAATTAATAAGATCAATAAACCACTGGCCAGACTTATCCAAAAGAAAAGAGAAAGGATGGGCGCCTGGGTGGCTTAGTTGGTTAAGCGACTGCCTTCAGCTCAGGTCATGATCCCAGGGTTCTGGGATCGAGTCCTGCATCGGGCTCCCTGCTCTGCGGGGAGCCTGCTTCTCCCTCTCCCACTCCCCCTGCTTGTGTTCCCTCTCTTGCTGTGTCTCTCTCTGTCAAATAAATAAATAAAATATTTTTTAAAAAATAGAAAAGAGAAAGGACCCAAATTAATAAAATCATGAATGAAAGGGGAGAGATCACAACTAACACCAAGGAAATAGAAACAATTAATAGAAATTATTATCAACAACTATATGCCAATAATATGAGTAAACTGGATGAAATGGATGCCTTCCTGGAAACCTATAAACTCCCAAGACTGAAACAGGAAGAAATTGACAACCTGAATGCATTGTTAGTCAATGGCCAATAACCAATAATGAGAATGAAGCTGTGATCAAAAACCTCCCAAAAAAGAAGAGCCCAGGGCCTGATGGATTCCCTGGGGAATTCTACCAAACATTCAAAGAAGAAATAATACCTATTCTACTGAAGCTGTTTCAAAAATAGAAACAGAAGGAAAGCTTCCAGACTTATTCTATTCTATGAGGCCAGCATTACCTTAATCCCCAAGCCAGAAAAAGACCCCATCAAAAAGGAGAATTTCAGACCCATATCCCTGATGAATATGGATTCCAAAATCCTCAACAAAATCCTAGCTAATAGGATCCAACAATACATTAAAAGGATCATCCACCACGACCAAGTGGGATTTATCCCCAGGATGCAAGAGTGGCTCAACATTCATAAATCAATCAATGTGATAGAACACATTAATAAGAGGAGAGAGAAGAACCATATGGTCCTCTCAATTGATGCAGAAAAGGCATTTGACAAAATACAGCATCCTTTCCTGATTAAAACTCTTCAGAGTATAGGGACAGAGAGAACATTCCTCAAGTTCATAAAATCCATCTACGAAAAACCCACAGCGAATATCATCCTCAATGGGGAAAAGCTAAGAGCCTTTCCCTTAAGATCAGGAACACGTCAAGGATGCCCACTCCCGCCACTATTGTTCAACATAGTACTAGAAGTCCTAGCAACAGCAATCAGACAACAAAAAGAAATAAAAGGTATTCAAATTGGCAAAGAAGAAGTCAAACTCTCTCTTTTCACAGATGAAGTGATACTTTATGTGGAAAACCCAAAAGACTCCACCCCCAAATTACTAGAGCTCATCCAGCAATTCAGTAATGTGGCAGGATACAAAATCAATGCACAGAAATCAGTTGCTTTCTTATACACTAAAAATGCATCTGTAGAAAGAGAAATTAGAGAATTGATTTCATTTACAATAGCACCAAAAGCCATAAGATACCTCGGAATAAACCTAACCAAAGAGGTAAAGGATCTATACTCTAGGAACTACAGAGCACTCATGAAAGAAATGGAAGAAGACACAAAAAGATGGAAAAACATTCCATGCTCATGAATTGGAAGAATAAACACTGTTAAAATGTCTGTGCTACCCAGAGCAATCTATACCTTCAATGCCATCCCGATCAAAATTCCAATGACATTTTTCAAAGTGCTGGAACAAACAATCCTAAAATTTGTATGGAATCAGAAAAGACCCTGAATCACCAAGGAGATGTTGAAAAAGAAAAACAAAGCTGGGGGCATCACGTTGCCCGATTTCAAGCTATATTACAAAGCAGTGATCACCAAGACAGCATGGTACTGGCACAAAAACAGACATATAGACCAATGGAACAGAATAGAGAGCCCAGATATGGACCCTCAACTCTGTGGTCAAAGAATCTTTGACAAAGCAGGAAAAAATATGTAATGGAAAAAAGACAGTCTCTTCAATAAATGGTGCGGGGAAAATTGGACAGCCACATGCAGAAGAATGAAAACTCAACCATTCTCTAACACCATACACAAAGATAAACTTAAAATGGATGAAAGTCCTCAATGTGAGACAGGAATCCATCAAAATCCTAGAGGAGAACATAGGCAGTAACCTCTTTGACATCGGCCACAGCAACTTCTTTCAAGATACATCACCAAAGGCTAGTGAAACAAAAACAAAAACGAACTTTTGGGATTTCATCAAGATAAAAAGCTTCTGCACAGCAAAGGAAACAGTCAACAAAACAAAGAGGGAACCCACAGAATGGGAGAAGATATTTGCAAATGACACTACAGATAAAGGGCTGTATCCAAGATCTATAAAGAACTTCTCAAACTCAACACCCCCCAAAAATAATGAAGTCAAAATGGGCAGCCATGAACAGACACTTCTCCAAAGAAGACATACAAATGGCTAACAGACACATGAAAAACATGTTCATCATCATTAGCCATCAGGGAAATTCTAATCAAAACCACACTAAGATACCTCCTTACACCAGTTAGAATGGCAAAAATTGACAAGGCAAGAAACAACAAATGTTGGAGAGGTTGTGGAGAAAGGGGAAACCTCTTACACTGTTGGTGGGAAAGCAAGTTGGTACAGCCACTTTGGAAAACAGTGTGGAGGTGCCTCAAAAAATTAAAAATAGAGCTACCCTATAACCTAGCAATTGCAATCCTGGGTATTTACCCCAAAGGTACAGATGTAGTGAAAAGAAGGGCCATATGCACCGCAATGTTCATAGCAGCAATGTCTGCAATAGCCAAACTGTGGAAAGCTCCGAGATGCCCTTCAACAGATGAATGGATAAAGAAGATGTGGTCCATATATACAATGGAATATTACTCAGCCATCAGAAATAATGAACACTCAACTTTTACATCAACATGAATAGGACTGGAGGAGATCATGCTAAGTGAAATAAGTCAAGCAGAGAAAGTCAATTATCATATGGTTTCACTTATTTATGGAACATAAGGAATAGCATGGAGGACATTAGGAGAAGTAAAGGAAAAATGAAGGGGGGGTAATCGGAGGGAGAGATGAACCATGAGAGACTATGGACCCTGAGAAACAAACTGAGGGCTTTAGAGGGGAAAGGGGTGGGGGGATGGTTTAGCCCGGTGATGGGTATTAAGGAGGGCATGTACTGCATGGAGCACTGGGTGTTATACGAAAACAATGAATCGTGGATCACCACATCAAAAACTAATGATGTATTGTATGGTGACTAACATAACATAATAAAATTAAATTTAAAAAAGTTTTTCTGTATAGTCAGTGTTTTTAATGTTATGAATATCTTTTTTATTACTATTACTTTTTTATGCTTATCTTAGGAAAAAAATCTGTTGCCCTTAAAGTTATCTTATGTCTTTCTATAACTACCTTTATGAGAAAGTTCATATATTCTCCACTTTTTCATCTGAAATCAGTAGGCTTAGATTTCTATGTCTGAACACATGAGTTTATTTCATCCAAATTACTTCAAAAACCCAGGCAACAATTTATACCTAGTTACCTCAGAACAGCAGTGAACTGAATGTTTTTTAAGCTACATTTGTTCATGTGAATTCTTTGAGATTCTTTTTTTGCAAGATTTTATTTATTTAATTGAGAGAGAGAGAGAGAGTGTGTGTGTGTGTGTGTGTGTGTGTTTGTGTGTGTGGGTGGGGAGGAGGGAGAATCTGAAGCAGACTCTGCACTGCTCACAGAGCCCGACATGGGGCTTCATCCCACAACCGCAAGATCAGGACCTGAGCCGAAACCAAGAGTCAGATGCTTAACCAGCTGAGCCACCCAGGCGTCCCAAGATTCTTTTTTTTTTTTTTTTAAGTCAATTAGAAAACTTTGCAGTGCAATTGTTTGCCCTCTTTTTTTTTTTTTTTAAGATTTTATTTATTTATTTGACAGAGAGAGAGAGAGCGAGAGCAGGAACACAAGCAGGGGGAGTGGGAGAGGGAGAAGCAGGCTTCCCGCCGAGCAGGGAGCCTGATGTGGGACTCGATCCCAGGACCCTGGGATCATGACCTGAGCCGAAGGCAGACGCTTAACGACTGAGCCACCCAGGCGCCCTGTTTGCCCTCTTTAAGGTCAAGAGTTGACTCAAGCTAAGGGTCCAACTGCCTTCTTTTGGATGCTGATATCCAGTTTTCCCAACAGCATTTATTGAAGAGAGACTCTCCTTTACTGATGACGTGTTCTTGGCTTACTTGTCAAAGATGAGCTGACAGGACATGCCAGTACCATCCTGTAGCTTTGTAGTATAGCTTGAAATCAGGAAGTATTATGCCTCCAGCTTTGTTCTTGCTCAAATCGCTCCGGCTATTTGGGGTCTTTTGTGGTTCCATATGAATTTTAGTATTGTTTTTTCTATTTCTATAAAAAAAATGGCCTTGGAATTTTGATAGGGATTGCACTGTATCTGTAGATCTCTCTGGGTGGTATGGACATTTTAACAACATTAATTCTTCCCACTCGTGAACACAGGAGGTCTTTCCATTTATTTGTGTCTGCTTTAACTTCTTCCACTGGTATTTTATAGTTTTCAGTGTATAAGTCTTCGCACACTTAGAAATTTTGTTGTTTCTTATATTTTTAAGTTAAAATTACAAAACTTCTCATCCTATTTACAAATCTAGAAAATGTTCATAATCACTTTTAAGGGGCCATTACGACCTAATTAATTAAATTTCCATAAAGATTTTACACTATGTTTATAAACTTCAGAGTTCGAGTTTCCTCAAATACAAAAATTGCTTTTCATTCTCAAAGTGCCTTACTGAGTTTCTAATAAAAAATTGCAATCTAATAAAATAAATTTAGAGCTATGGTAGTTGTGTGGTTCTCTTAAAAGTAAACTTACTGGAATTTTATTAACACTTTAAAATGTATAGCAGTTACTCAAGTACACACTTAAAAGTTGGAAACTGTTAAGTACTATATCTGCTAGGATTTCTAATATGCCAGATTCTCTTATAGATTATGAGATCATAAAATAACAAATATACAGGATTGTTCCCATGCTAACCCAAAAACATAAACACAGTGACTTTGATTTATTTAATCATCTCTCCATTTAATCACTGGCTGGGATGCAAGATTAATTTCTTCTCCGTGATCAAGTTGATGTTTTATTTGCAAAATCCTTGCAGGTAGGAAAATATAAATTTAAAAAAGAAAAACTTTTCTCACTAAAAATATAATATATACAACTTATAGGCTAGCCAGATTGACTTTAACAAGATTTAAAAAGTCATTATAACCATGGGGTGCCTGGGTGGCTCAGCTGTTAAGCATCTGCTTTTGGCTCAGGTCATGATCCCAGGGTCCTGGGATGGAGTCCCACATCGGGCTCCCTGCTCCATGGGAGGCTTGCTTCTCCCTCCCCCACCCCCCCTGCTTATGTTCCCTCTCTCGCTGTGTCTCTCTCTGTCAAATAAATAAAACAGTGTGGAGGTTCCTCAAACATTTAAAAATAGAGCTACCCTATAACCCAGCAATTGCACTCCTGGGTATTTACCCCAAAGACACAGATGTAGTGAAAAGAAGGGCCATATGCACCCCAATGTTCATAGCAGCAATGTCTGCAATAGCCAAACTGTGGAAAGAGCCGAGATGCCCTTCAACAGATGAATGGATAAAGAAGATCTGGTCCATATATACAATGGAATATTACTCAGCCATCAGAAAGGATGAATACCCAACTTTTACATCAACATGGATGGGACTGGAGAAGATTATGCTAAGTGAAATAAGTCAAGCAGAGAAAGTCAATTATCATATGGTTTCACTTATTTATGGAACATAAAGAATAGCATGGAGGACATTAGGAGAAGGAAGGGAAAAATGAAGGGAGGGAAATCGGAAGGAGAGATGAACCATGAGAGACTATGGACTCTGAGAAACAAACAGGGTTTTAGAGAGGAGAGGGGAGGAGGGATTGGTTAGCCCGGTGATGGGTATTAAGGAGGACACGTACTGCATGGAGCACTGGGTGTTATATGAAAACAATGGATCGTGGATCACCACATTAAAAACTAATGATAACTAACATAACATAATAAAAATTTTTTAAAAAGAAAAAAGAAAAAAAAGAAGTCATTATAATCAGAACAAAAAATGTTTGAACGGTGAGCAAGTTCCATTTTCTAGGACAAGTTATTTTCTCTAACATGCATTTTTAATAACGCCATTTACTACTATAGACATGCATACAAGCTTTGAATCCTGAGATGAAGTGTTGCATTTCACAACAGATAATAAGTTCTTTTAATTTAATAAAATATTATAGGAAAACTTCTTGTAGAAAAATTAATTTGGGAATCAATTTTATGACAAAGTAGAGAATATTCATATATCTAATGCAAATAGGAACTTTGCCCCACCTCAGTAATGTTGTAGTCATTTTTATGATTTTTAAAATAGTCTGTAACTTTCTTATTGTCGCAAAAAAGGACAATGTTAGCCCATTAGGACTGCATTTCAAAACTGCTTGTGTCCGTCACTTCTTTTTTAAGTTTTTGATGAAATAGTATTCTATTTGTTTTCAATTAAATTTTTAACTAAGGCTATATTGAAGTGTTTGGTGTACATAAGTTTTGGTATCTGGTTGGTACCTTGAAAGGGGGAAGCTAGAAAGGAATGAAAAGTGGGAAACGGTGTGTGTTGGTCTCCCTCTGTGGTCCCTGAAGTGAGTGTGAGCCTTCCAGACCCCGGGAAAGGCTCCAGTGAGCGAGGGCACGTGCTTTGGTAAGCCACTGTCACCACGGTGGCCCTGGGACCAGAGGGCCCAGCAGTGGAGTTCTCCATGGACAGCCTGTTCTGCCCAATCCTGCCCTCTTTGGGGTGTTCTCATAAATATCTCCTTGGATATCCCACCCCACCACCACCACCGTCTGGGCTAGTTTTCTACTTAGAGATAAGTCATTCCATGGGGACCCTCGGGGCTGCAGAAGTTACCAAGGAGAGGCAGAAGCACAAAGGGAACGTGAAAATGAGCCACCTTGTTTCCGCTCCCATGAGCTAGAGATGGCCAATGCTAGTATCCCACTGTCCTTTTTGGTCTCTTCACAGCCTGCAGAGCCCCTTCATCTCATGAAATGGACCCAACATTTGAGCTCTTAAATATAGTAAGAACAGGGCTTACATAGTTTGCATTTAATTCTGTGAACATTGCAATGATGTATTTGTTCTGCTACCCTCGTTTTATAGAACAGGAGATGGAGGCTTAGCCAGGCAACCTAAACTGCTCCAAATCACATGGCTAATCTGTGACACAGCCAGGTCTCCATCCCTAAAACGTCTGTGCTGAAATCTCACGCTCGGATCTCTGGGTCATGTTGCTACCTCTAGAGTACTCCATCCCCTCCAGCAGAAGAGGGCTAATGTACCCAGGGGTAGGTTATCTCTCGGGGAAAGAAATGTAAATTTTTTATTATAAGTCATACCCCTCCTACTTCTGAAAGGTATTTGAAGGAAAATCCCTTTTCTTCCAAAAAAAAAAAAAGAGAGAGAGAGAGAATATATCAAACAAGAAAGTAACATATAGATCTGGCACCACATACAGGAAGGCAAGAAAAGAGGAAATGGTTGTTCCATAACTTAGAAAAGTTGTCTGCTGTGATTACACATAATAGGGATCTCTGAGCTACCAAGCCTCCGTGACAACAGTAGAAATATAAATCTAGTAGCTTTGTTCCTCAGGAGAAAGAACTTTGCCAGATAATTCATTCTAGGAGAGAGTTGCCATGTGGGTCTATATGTAAAGTTGGGGGCTGAAAGCTACCTTGTCAATCCCATAGTGCATCTGATCTTAAGGAGCTTGGCACCCATGCAGAATTATCAAAAACCTCAGCTCTGAGGCCACATGGATGATTTTCTTACATTACACACTGTATTTATTTAAGAAACAATTTGTATTTCCACCAGTAATTGTTCTAATTACTTTATAAAAATGGATTCATTCAGCAAAAATTAATTCAGTCCATACCGTGATCCAAACACTGTCTTAGTCATTTGATTTGCATCAGTGAAAATGGGACATTTCGAACAAAGATTCTGCCTTTGTGATGCTTGCAGTGTGGCAAAGGGAGAGAGATAATAAACCATAAATGCAATGAATAAGCAGATTGTATCATATGTTAGAATAAGAGCTATGGAAATAGAAACTGTAGAGGGTAAGAAGGTTGGGGTGACAGGTTGCAGATCAGAATAGGTAGCCTGCGAATATGAGGTGTGAGCCAAGACTGGGAGGTAGGGAGGGACCAGCCACGTCTATCGCCACTTTTGGAAGAGTCAGAATAGAGATAGGAAGAAAGACGAGTACAGCAGCTGCCTTCATGTAGGACCACTCCTTGATTACTCAACAACCAGCGGGGAGGGGTAGCTGCAGTGAAAGCGAGCAAGGGTGAGTGTTAAATGATCCTCCTAAGCTGCATCAAGACCATCCATGGGGTGAGACAGGAAAGAGCGTACCCAAAGATGAAAAGGCATGCTAATTCCCAGTGTTGGTATGGGTATGAGCAAGTTGACACATGGATGTACTGTTTTGGGGATTATTAATTGATCAAACCTCACTGAATGGCAGTTCAGCACTATGGAATTAAAGTTAAAAAAAAAAAAGCCTTTAACCCATGTGCTTACCTTTCACCCATCAATCCAAATCCATCAGCTTACTCTCAAAAAATAACCAGACAAGTTGTAAAAGGTATGAAAGAAGATAATGACTATATCATTGTTCATAATATGAGAAAGTTGGAAGCAGCACAGAAATACAAAATTACTTTCACAACGGGTTACATTAGTTTTGGTGCACCCAGCTAACGGACTGCCTGCATGCATGAGCGGTGTAGTAAAGGAAAACTTACGGACATGGGGACCTCGACTTCCTCTATTGCTGCAGGCAGTGCGTATCCTCGTGGAGCACAGACTGTGTTGGAAACCATCATTTTAGCACAACAGGAGTGGGTCTAATTTTTGTGTCCCTCAATATGGGCCATTTTCCTGAATGGAGTCAAGCATCTGAGGAGCAGGCTGGAGTGTCCTGAAGGGAACAAAGCAGCTGTTGTAGCGAGGATGGCCCGATGTCAGTGCCCACTCCTGCCGGCTGGGTCAGGCTCAGAGGATTTTGATAGCCTTGCCAGAGCACTTTGTTTGGCTGGTGTGAAATCAAGCTCCAGTTTTTACAAGATCAAATGTTGCAACTTGTGATGTAAGAAAACTTAGGTACGAGGAGGGACCCATGCAGCGTAATCTTCCTTCTGACATGTCTAAAGGAACAGTTATTAGATTCTGTCAGTAATGAGTTCACTTCAGAGCAGTAGCTATGGTTTGAGAAAGACCTCAGAGAGTTTTGGTATTTTCTTAAATCTGTTTTGTTTCTTAAATTCCCCTTATGAGTGAAATCATATGGTATTTGTCTCTCTCTGACTGCCTTATTTCACTTAGCATTATACCCTCTATCTCCAACCATGTTGTTACAAATGGCAAGATTTCATTCTTTTTATGGCTGAATAATAGTCCATCGTGTGTGTGTGTGTGTGTGTGTGTGTGTGTGTATATACCATATCATCTTTGCCCATTCATCCATCAATGAACATTTGGGCAGCTTCCATAATTTGGCTATTGTAAATCATGTTGCAATAAACATAGGGGTGTATATAGCCTTTCAAATTACTGCTTTCATATTCTTTGGGTAAATACCTACTAGTGCAATTACTGGATTATAAGGTAGCTCTATTTTTAACTTTTTGAAGAAACTCCATACTGTTTTCCACAGTGGCTGCACCAGTTTGCATTCCCAACAACACTGCACAAGGGTTCTTTTTTCTCCACATCCTCACCAACACTTGTTGTTTCTTGTGTTTATTTTAGCCATTCTGACAGGTGTGAGGTGATGTCTCATTGTGGTTTCGATTTGCATTTCCCTGATGATGAGTGACGTTGAGCATCTTCTCATGTGTCTGTTGGCCATCTGTATGTATCCTTCAGAGAAATGTCTGTTCATGTCTTCCACCCATTTTTAATTTGGATTATTTGGGGAGGGTGGGTTTGGGTGTTGAGTTCTTTCAGTTCTTTATATATTTTGGATACTGACCCTTTATCGGATATGTCATTTGCAAAGATCTTCTCCCATTCAGTAGGTTGTCTTTTAGTTCTGTTGACCATTTCCTTTGCTGCGCAGAAGCTTTTTATTTTGATGTAGTCCCAATAGTTTATTTTTGCTTTTATTTCCGTTGCCTCAGGAGACATCTCTAGAAAAATATTGCTACGGCTGATGTCAGAGAAATTGCTGCCTGTGCCCTCTTCTAGGCTTTTTATGGTATCAGTTCTCACATTTGGGTCTTTAATCCATTTTGAGTTTATTTTTGTGTATGGTGTAAGAAAGTGGTCCAGTTTCATTCTTTTGCATGTGGCCGTCCAGTTTTCCTTAGTACCATTTTTTGAAGAGACTTTTTTTCCATTGCATATTCTTGCCTCTTTTGTTGCAAATTAATTAACCATATAATCGTGTGTTTATTTCTGGGCTTTCTGTCCTGTTCCATTGATCTATGTGTCTATTTTTGTGACAGCACCATACTGTTTTGATTACTACAGCTTTGTAGTATAACTTGAAATCTGAACTTGTGATACCTCCAGTTTTGTTTTTCTTTTTCAAGATTGTTTTGGCTACTCTCAAGATTCTTTAATTTGCTGTCCATTTTATAGGAGTTCCTATAACATTCAGGAAATCTCTTTGTTTTTAAAGCATTTCAAAATCATGGACTAACCCTAAATCATACCTACCATCAATACAAATATTTGTTCTTATTGTTCATTGGTTAGCAGATGTGGGCAAAGGCAATTAATTTAGCCATCTGAATTGATTTAGTTTCTGTGAGAAGCTTAAATGTAAATCCAAGTCAGCTTGGAAATTTTAATTTTTCTTTTTAGGTATGAGTCATCTATAAACAATTAAACAAAGGATATCCAAAGGAGTGTCTAAAGGATCTGCAAGGAGCATGGAGAGTTCCTTAACAGAGGTAAAGCAATCCTGGGCTGCCCTTCTGTAGGGAAGGTGGGGAGAGGCGGGGTTTAGGGTCCTGCAGCCCATATTGCAGTGCTATGTGAAGGGGAAGGCAGCGATACATCACAGAGGCTGAGATGCAAAGCCATGTTTTACCAGGCAACTAGGGGAAAGCAGTGAGGGTTTTCTGTCCGTAAAAATCTGTTCGGCATGGGAAGCCATGAAGGTTAGCGGAGACCTTAGAACCCAGTCAGTTGAGGCTTCCATAAGCTTTGCTGCTGCCGCCATAATTCCTGAACAGGTGGCTGTGCCTTGCTACTGGATCTAATGGAAGACTAAAGTGAGCAGTGGGCCTCTCATTAACGCCAGGCTGAGCCATACTGGAGCCTAGACCCTCAGGGGTACATGTTTCATGTATTGGTTAAGTGGTTAATTTTTTCCAGAACATTAAAAAAAGTGAAAAAATATTGAAAATTTGAAAAGTAGGTTATTAAAACTTACATTAAATTCAAATGTTTTATTTATACAAGGAGTTTGTTATAATTTAATATGTCTGGGTTTAATGAAAGAAAACTCATCCAGAAGCAATAAAAGATTAATAAATTGCTCCATATGAAAATAAAATTATCTTACTACAAAAAAAAAGAAATGACAAAAATAAATGACAAACTGGGAGAAAATATTTGCAACAATGTTTGCAGATAAATGTCTAACATCTCTAATATACAAAGAACTCTTAAAAATTGGGGGGGGGGTAATGGGAGTTTCTAAAACCTGATAGAAAAAAAGGCAAAGACATGAAACAGACAATCCACCAAAAATATTTTTTTAATGTCCCTTAAACATATGAAAAAATACTCAACCTCACTTGTAACAAGAGAAATGCAAGTTAAAATAACACCAGGGTACTATTTCTTACCAAATCAGATTGGGAAAAATTAAAAAGCACACCTACACCTTTTGTTAGCAAGCCTGGGGGAAGACAGACACTCATAATCACCAGTCAGAATGCAGATTGGTACAATGCTAATCAGGGGGAGTTTGGCATTGTCTAACAAAATGACACACGCTTTCCCCACTCATTGTAATTTACCCTGGTCAAACATCTCCAACTGTACAAGAATATGTATGCCCAATGGAATTCATCGTAGGACTGTTTGTAATTGCAAAATATCAGAAACAACCTAAGGAACTTACCCAGGAGAATGGCTGAATGAATATGGTATATCCACCCAGTGGAATACTATGCAGACGTAGAAATGAGAACAATATCTATAAAATGATATGGAAAGACTTCAAAATGTATTGTTAAATGAAAAAGCAAAATGTGGAGGGGGCGGAGCAAGATGGCAGAGGAGTAGGAGACCTGGATTTCGTGTCCTCTCAGGAATTCAGCTGGATAGGGATCAAACCATTCTGAACACCTACAAACCCAACAGGAGATCGAAGAAGGGAATAGCAACAACTCTCTGAACAGAAAAGCGACCACTTTCTGGAAGGTAGGACGTGCGGAGAAGTGAATCCGAGGCGATATTCGGGAGGATAGACGGCGGGGGAGGGGCCTCTGTCGGCGGCTTCTGGCAAGTGATAGAGCCGCGGAGCACAGAATCGGAACTTTTAGAAGTCGGCTCTGCTGAGGGACATCACTCCGGTGGCTAAGCGGGGGGTGGAACCCTCTCTGGGACAGTGTGGTCTCAGGACCGTCGGGGTCACAGAAAGACCGGGGGTGCCTGAGTGTGGCAGAGCCCCCAGGTAACGGAGCAGGGAAGCTGGCTGCAGAGGCGGAGCTCAGACGCGGGCTCTCAGCTCGGGGTTGCCATAAACCATGATCCGCGGCACAGTCGGGCCACTGCTCCTCCAGCAGGGACCCAACAAGCGGCAGATCCGGGGAGACTCACCTTCCTCCCCTGGGAGGAGCGGCGCGGGAGCGCACTGCAGGGATCTGCTGGGTTTGGAGACTCCACCCGGGGTCGGGTGCCAGAGATAGAAAGGTGCGGTCGCAGGCCGGGTGAGCACAGAGTGCGGCTGGAGACTGGGGAGACGGGAGTGACTGAGGGCTTTTCTCTGGGGGTTCACTGAGGAGCGGGGCCCCGAGTTCTCGGCTCCTCCGGGGCGGAGATTGGGAGGCCGCCATTTTCACTCTCCGCCTCCAAAGCTGGACGGAAAGGTCGCAGGGAACAAAAGCTCCGGAGAGCAAACCCGAGCAGATTACTTAGCCAGGAGGGGGCAAGGGCGGGGCAATTCCGCCTCTGGGAAAGACATTTGGAAACCACGGCAACAGGCCCCTCCCCAGAAGATCAGCGAGAACAGCCAGCCAAGACCAAGTTTACCGATCAATGAGAACGGCAGAACTCCAGCGCTAGGGGAATACTGCACATAGAATTCATGGCCTTTTTACCATGATTCTTTAGTCTTTCAAAGTTAATTTTTTTTTAACTGTCTTTTTTTCTTTTTGAATTTTTCTTTTTCCCTTTTTCAACCAACATCTTATCAATCCCTTTTTTTAAAAAAACATTTTTATTTTTCATTTTTAGAGTCATAGTCTATCCCTTCAGAGTAGTTACCCGTATTTTGGGGATATATATATATAAGTTGTTCTCTCTTTAAAATTTTGAGATAGTTTCTTCTAACAGATTAAAATATACCCTAAATCTCTAGTATATGGTTTTTTCTACTCCCCTGCCTGATCACATTCTCTCCCTTTTTTTTTCTTTTTTCTTTTTTTAAATCCTCTTCTTTCTTTTTTCAAACAACTTCTTATCAATTCCTTTTATAAAATTTTTTATAATTTCCATCTTTACAGTCATATTCCATCCCTTCATCATATCAACCCTTATTTTTGTACATATATAAGTTTTTCTTTCTTTAAAATTTTGGGAGGCACTTTCTTCTAACAGACCAAAATACACCCCAAATCTAGTGTGTGGCACTGATCTATATACCAGCCTGATCATATTTGATCACATTCTGGTTTTTTTTGTTGTTGTTCTTTTGTTTTGTTTGTTTTTGTTTGTTTTTATCTTTATCTTTTTCTTTTTCTTTTTTTTCTTTTTCTTTTTTCTCTCTTTCCCTTTCTTTTTCCACTGCTTCAGGTCTTTTCTGATTTGTTTAGAGTATATTTTCTGGGGACATTGTTACTCTGCTAGCATTTTGTTCTCTCATTAATCTATTCTCCTCTGCACAAAATGACAAGACGGAAAAAATCACCTCAACAAAAAGAACAAGAGGTAGTACCGACTGCCAGGGACCTACTCAATACGGACATTAGTACGATGTCAGATCTAGAGTTCAGAATCATCACTTTAAAGATACTAGCTGGGCTTGAAAAAAGCATGGAAGTTATTAGAGAAACCCTTTCTGGAGAAGTAAAAGAACTAAAATCTAACCAAGTAGAAATCAAAAAGGCTATTAATGAGGTGCAATCAAAAATGGGGGCGCTAACTGCTAGGATAAATGAGGCAGAAGAGAGAATCAGTAATATAGAAGACCAAATGATGGAAAATAAAGAAGCTGAGAAAAAGAGAGATAAACAACTACTGGATCACGAGGGCAGAATTCGAGAGATAAGCGATACCATAAGATGAAACAACATTAGAATAATTGGGATCCCAGAAGAAGAAGAAAGAGAGAGAGGGGCAGAAGGTATACTGGAGCAAATTATAGCAGAGAACTTCCCTAATTTGGGGAAGGAAACAGGCATCAAAATCCAGGAAGCACAGAGAACCCCTCTCAAAATCAATAAAAATAGGTCAACACCCCGACATCTAATAGTAAAACTTACGAGTCTCAGAGACAAAGAGAAAATCCTGAAAGCAGCTCGGGAGAAGAGATATGTAACCTACAATGGTAGAAACATTAGATTGGCAACAGACCTATCCACAGAGACCTGGCAGGCCAGAACGGACTGGCAGGATATATTCAGAGCACTAAATGAGAAAAATATGCAGCCAAGAATACTATATCCAGCTAGGCTGTCATTGAAAATTGAAGGAGAGATAAAAAGCTTCCAGGACAAACAAAAACTAAAGGAATTTGCAAACACAAAACCAGCCCTACAAGAAATCTTGAAAGGGGTCCTCTAAGCAAAGAGAGACCCTAAAAGCAACATAGACCACAAAGGAACACAGACAATATACAGTAACAGTCACATTACAGGTAATACAATGGCACTAAATTCCTATCTTTCAATAGTTACCCTGAATGTAAATGGGCTAAATGCCCCAATCAAAAGACACAGGCTACCAGACTGGATTAAAAAACAAGACCCATCAATATGCTGTCTGCAAGAGACTCATTCTAGAACCAAAGACACCCCCAGATTGAAAGTGAGGGGGTGGAAAACCATTTACCATGCTAATGGACACCAAAAGAAAGCTGGGGTGGCAATCCTTATATCAGACAAATTAGATTTTAAACCAAAGACTGTAATAAAAGATGAGGAAGGACATTATATCCTACTTAAAGGGTCTATCCAACAAGAAGATCTAACAATTGTAAATATCTATGCCCCTAACATGGGAGCAGCCAATTATATAAGGCAATTAATAACAAAAGCAAAGAAACACATCGACAACAATACAATAATAGTGGGGGACTTTAACATCCCCCTCACTGAAATGGACAGATTGTCCAAGCAAAAGATCAACAAGGAAATTAAGACTTTAAATGACACATTGGACCAAATGGACTTCACAGACATATTCAGAACATTCCACCCCAAAGCAACGGAATACACATTCTTCTCTAGTCCCCATGGAACATTCTCTAGAATCGATCACATCCTAGGTCATAAATCAGGTCTCAACCGGTACCAAAAGATTGGGATCATTCCCTGCCTATTTTCAGACCACGATGCTTTGAAACTAGAACTCCATCACAGGAGGAAAGTCGGAAAGAGCTCAAATACATGGAGGCTAAAGAGCATCCTACTGAAGAATGAATGGGTCAACCAGGAAATTAAAGAAGAATTAAAAAAATACATGGAAACCAATGAAAATGAAAACACAACTATTCAAAATCTTTGGGATGCAGCAAAGGCAGTCCTAAGAGGAAAGTATATAGCAATACAAGCCTTTCTCAAGAAACAAGAAAGGTCTCAAGTACACAACCTAACCCTACACCTAAAGGAGCTGGAGAAAGAACAGCAAATAAAGCCTAAACCCAGCAGGAGAAGAGAAATAATAAAGATCAGAGCAGAAATCAATGAAATAGAAACTAAAAGAACAGTAGAACAGATCAACGAAACTAGGAGCTGGTTCTTTGAAAGAATTAACAAGATTGATAAACCCCTGGCCAGACATATCAAAAAGAAAAGAGAAATGACCCAAATCAACAAAATCATGAATGAAAGAGGAGAGATCACAACCAACACCAAAGAAATACAAACAATTATAAGAACATATTATGAGCAACTCTATGCCAGCAAATTAGATAATCTGGAAGAAATGGATGCATTCCTAGAGATGTATCAACTACCAAAACTGAACCAGGAAGAAATAGAAAACCTGAACAGACCTATAACCACTAAGGAAATTGAAGCAGTCATCAAAAATCTCCCAACAAACAAAAGCCCAGGGCCAGATGGCTTCCCAGGGGAATTCTACCAAACATTTCAAGAAGAATTAATACCTATTCTTCTGAAACTGTTCCAAAAAATAGAAATGGAAGGAAAACTTCCAAACTCATTTTATGAGGCCAGCATTACCTTGATCCCAAAACCAGACAAAGACCCCATCAAAAAGGAGAATTACAGACCAATATCCCTGATGAACATGGATGCAAAAATTCTCACCAAAATACTACCCAATAGGATCCAACAGTACATTAAAAGGATTATTCACCACGACCAAGTGGGATTTATCCCTGAGCTGCAAGGTTGGTTCAACATCCGCAAATCAATCAATGTGATACAATACATTAACAAAAGAAAGAACAAGAATCATATGATCCTCTCAATAGATGCAGAAAAAGCTTTTGACAAAGTACAGCATCCTTTCTTGATCAAAACTCTTCAGAGTATAGGCTTGGAGGGTAGATACCTCAATATCATAAAAGCCATCTATGAAAAACCTACAGCGAATATCATTCTCAATGGGGAAAAACTGAGAGCTTTCCCCCTAAGGTCAGGAACGCGGCAGGGATGTCCACTATCACCACTGCTATTCAACATAGTATTGGAAGTCCTAGCCACAGCAATCAGACAACAAAAAGAAATAAAAGGCATCCAAATCAGCAAAGAAGAAGTCAAACTCTCACTCTTTGCAGATGATATGATACTTTATGTGGAAAACCCCAAAGACTCCACCCCAAAACTGCTAGAACTCATACAGGAATTCAGTCAAGTGGCAGGATATAAAATGCACAGAAGTCAGTGGCATTCCTACACACCAACAACAAGACAGAAGAAAGAGAAATTAAGGAGTCGATCCCATTTACAATTGCACCCAAAACCATAAGATACCTAGGAATAAATCTAACCAAAGAGGCAAAGGATCTGTACTCAGAAAACTATAAAATACTCATGAAAGAAATTGAGGAAGACACAAAGAAATGGAAAAACGTTCCATGCTCATGGATTGGAAGAACAAATATTGTGAAGATGTCAATGCTACCTAGAGCAATCTACACATTCAATGCAATCCCCATCAAAATACCATCCACTTTTTTCAAAGAAATGGAACAAATAATCCTAAAATTTGTATGGAACCAGAAAAGACCCCGCATAGCCAGAGGAATGTTGAAAAAGAAAAGCAAAGCTGGTGGCATCACAATTCCGGACTTTCAGCTCTATTACAAAGCTGTCATCGTCAAGACAGCATGGTACTGGCACAAAAACAGACACATAGATCAATGGAACAGAATAGAGAGCCCAGAAATGGACCCTCAACTCTATGGTCAACTCATCTTCAACAAAGCAGGAAAGAATGTCCAATGGAAAAAAGACAGTCTCTTCAACAAATGGTGTTGGGAAAATTGGATAGCCACATGCAGAAGAATGAAACTGGAACATTTCCTTACACCACACACAAAAATAGACTCCAAATGGTTGAAAGACCTCAATGTGAGACAGGAGTCCATCAAAATCCTAAAGGAGAACACAGGCAGCAACCTCTTTGACCTCAGCCGAAGCAACTTCTTCCTAGAAACATCGCCAAAGGCAAGGGAAGCAAGGGCAAAAATGAACTCTTGGGACTTCATCAAGATAAAAAGCTTTTGCAAAGCAAAGGAAATAGTCAACAAAACCAAAAGACAACCGACAGAATGGGAGAAGATATTTGCAAATGACATATCAGATAAAGGGCTAGTATCCAAAATCTATAAAGAACTCATCAAACTCAACACCCAAAGAACAAATGATCCAATCAAGAAATGGGCAGAAGACATGAACAGACATTTTTCCAAAGAAGACATCCAAATGGCCAACAGACACATGAAAAAGTGCTCAATATCACTCGGCATCAGGGAAATCCAAATCAAAACCTCAATGAGATACCACCTCACACCAGTCAGAATGGCTAAAATTAACAAGTCAGGAAATGACAGATGTTGGCAGGGATGCGGAGAAAGGGGAAACCCTCCTACACTGTTGGTGGGAATGCAAGCTGGTGCAGCCACTCTGGAAAACAGTATGGAGGTTCCTCAAAAAGTTGAAAATAGAGCTACCATATGATCCAGCAATTGCACTACTGGGTATTTACCCCAAAGATACAAAAGTAGGGATCCGAAAGGGTACGTGCACCCCGATGTTTATAGCAGCAATGTCCACAATAGCCAAACTGTGGAAAGAGCCAAGATGTCCATCGACAGATGAATGGATAAAGAAGAGGTGGTATATATATACAATGGAATATTATGCAGTCATCAAAAGGAATGAGATCTTGCCATTTGCAACGACGTGGATGGAACTGGAGGGTATTATGTTGAGCGAAATAAGTCAAACAGAGAAAGACATGTATCATATGATCTCACTGATATGAGGAATTCTTAATTGCAGGAAACAAACTGAGGGTTGCTGGAGTGGGGGGTGGGGTGGGAGGGATGGGGTGACTGGGTGATAGACACTGGGGAGGGTATGTGCTCTGGTAAGCGCTGTGAATTGTGCAAGACTGTTGAATCTCAGATCTGTACCTCTGAAACAAATAATGCAATATATGTTAAGAAAAAAAGAAGAAGAAGAAGAAGGTAGCGGGAGGGGAAGAATGAAGAGGGGGAAATCGGAGGGGTAGACGAACCATGAGAGACGATGGACTCTGAAAAACAAACAGGGTTCTAGAGGGGAGGGGGGTGGGAGGCTGGGTTAGCCTGGTGGTGGGTATTGAGGAGGGCACATTCTGCATGGAGCACTGGGTGTTATGCACAAACAATGAATCATGGAACACTACATCTAAAACTAATGATGTAATGTATGGGGATTAACATAAGAATAAAAAAAAAGAAAGAAAGAAAAAGCAAAATGTGAGAAAGTCTTTATAGTATGCCACGTCTTATGAAAGAAGGGGAAATAAGAAAGTATATATGTTATCTGCACAGCTTTACAAAAAGAAACTTAGGAAAGGTAACCTAGAAGCTAGTGAGATTGGTTATATCCAGGAAGTGGAGGGAAACTGGGTGAAAAGAATAAGATGGTGGACACAGGGTAGAAGGAGGAGGGAAGTAACATGGGAGAGTTATGGGTTTGTGCAAGTCTGAGTCTTAGAGCCATGTTAATATTTCACTCAATTTTTTAATGAATAAAAAAATTTTAATGAATAAAATCAAGGATAAAAGAGAAAAACCTTAACATAAAATATACATGGGAGCAAACCAACCTAACCATATTTCAAATGAGCACCAATGGTCTCACTTGGATCCACCACCCCCATGGAAAGGAAGTCTCTTCAGCAAAGAACTGCATCCTGACTCTCCCATCTTCCCTGAGCTGTCACCCCCAACTACACTGCTCCCAATCTCCTTCGCAAGAGTCCTCGGGACTTTGGAGTCTTCCTCTCAGCCTGGACACCAGCACCTGCCTGGGCCAGAGCCCTCAGCCTCCCGGCAGCTAAGCTGAGGCCGCAAGGATGCTGTTCCCCTCTCCCTGGTAGAGAAGAACATGAGCTGGTCTAGGAGAAATTCCTCCCAGGCACTGAGGTAGGAGCAGGAGGGACAGGAGGGAGGCAGGCCACCTTCCAGAAGTACACCCAGAATTCACAAATTGCTCCATTGGAATCCAGTGCATCACGGGGATGTGCGGTGTAAGGGGAGGCCCAAAAGCCCCATGGGCACAGCAGGCTGCAGGGGAAGGACCCCCACAGCACAAAGCCCTCCTCAGCCCTGAGGCCAGGCAGCCCCAGCGGAGGAACAGGCAGGCCACCGTGAGGGAGCCGGGCAATCTCCCGGTTATCAGGGAGTCCAGCTGAATGGCCTGGGTGGCAGACTGCTGTAAACCATCAAGAAGGAATGGCTAGCTTACCAGCTCTTACCAACTTCAATTTGCCCAAACTTTGACATTCAAGGTATCGTGCAGATATAACTTATGAACGAGCACCCACATCTCTCCCTAGTGGACTCCCCCCAACCAGATGGCTTCCTGTGCCCACTCTAAGCCAGTGTGTCTCCATGTGGCCTGGTAATGCAGGAGCCCCCGCTTTCTTACTGCCCTTCCAGGCTAACCCCAAAGCCGCGGCTCCTATGAGAGAAGTTCCCTATTGGTGTCAGATCAGGCAAGCCGGGAGCCACAGCAGGTTCCAGATTTTCCTGACCCCTCTGACACCTGTCCTGGAAGGAGAAGGCCCGAGGCCAACCCCTGCTACATTGCACAACACCTGCCCCATTCAGACCCTGAAGATGTGATCCCACACAGAGCCCTGTCCCAGGGCCCGTAGGCAGAGTCAGAGTCAGTCCTTCAGGAATTCTGCCCACTCCTGGGCCCCTCCATCTCAGGGTACCCACTTGCTCTTTGAGGGACTTCTGAGCTTCTGATGAGATAAAATGTGAAAGTGCTTTGGAAACAGTAAAATACCCTGCAAACACCAGAAGAGCGGAAGGGGGAAATCCAGGGAAAGGACTGGGTGCCCCTGCAGGCTCCCAGGAGAACTCTGCGAGGGCTCGTGCAGAGTTCTCTTCCCCGGGGAAACAGGGCCAGCAATGGAAGCAGGCTTGCCTGGCAGACACCCACATGCAGCCTGCTCTGCCAGGGAGGGCTCATTGCCAGGCCTGGGCCACAGGGAGGAGATTAGCTGTGGCAGGAACTGGCCAAGGGGAGCAGGGACCCACAGAAGGCAGAGGCAGGCACTGGCTCCCAGCAGGACTCAGCTCCCAGGAGCGCAGCATGCAGCTCCTGCCAGGTATGCCTGGATGGGAGGGCAGGGGTCTGCTGTGCCAAGTGGATGGCCCCGCCTGGGGGAGGAGGTGCCAGAGTCTCTGGGGGCCCCTGTGGGCTGGCTTTGGCACTCACAACCCTCTCCATCACAGCTGAGGAAGACCACAAGCCTGCCAGGTTTCGCCACTCTACCCCCACCGTGGAGAGACCAGAGGCCCAGAACAGAATTCCTCACCCTACTGTCTCCTTCCCCTACCCAGGAGTGACGGTGATTTAGCAACTGATACCGTTCACAGTGGAGGCAGGAGTTCCCACAAGCTGCCACATGGGAGTGACTGGCCCTAGCCAGAAGACCCAGCCTGAGGGCCTCATGAGTGCATCTGGGAATTCCAGCACCGTCCCTGGGGTCCAGGCTCTGGTCAGGGGGACACAGAGAGACAGAGGTCAGAACCCAGGACCTAGAGCAGGTGTATGGGCACCAGCTTTCCCACCCCTGCTGGTGCTCATGCAGGGTTTCCAGAGGCCAAGGAGACTGGGGGCAACCAAGGGGCTTGGGACTTTAGCTGTTTCTAAAGGGCACCTGGTGTTTCGATACTTTAGTAACTGGTACTACCATACATGGTACACAGGCTGGATGTCAGGCTGCCCTTCCTGGTCTCGAGCTCTTCCTGACGCCGTCCTGCCCATCTCCCACATGGGGAGCCCCCAGAGCACACGGCTGCAGCATGAACCATCGACCTGCTTCCTCAGTCCCCACGCGTTGACATCCCAGCCTTGCCCCTGACCGAGTGGCCCTCCTCCTTGTACTGCTTCCTGCTTCATACTCATGGCCACAATTTCACATGAGCCTCGCAACAAGAACCACGCTTGGAGCCAGACAAGTGTGAGGAGATGGGAAAACGTTATAAGCCCCGGCACAGGAGGGCATACGGCAGCCAACCCACCTGCAGCCCAGCTCTCAGCTCTGTAAAGCCTTAAGAGACCCTGAAGCTCACCTTCCAGCCCCAAAATCATGATCTGTCTGTCCCTCCCCCAGGTCCTACTCAGCCCTTCTTAACTCAAGGCCTCCGTCCTGCAGGCCCTGCTGTGAAGGATCCTATACAATCTACACCAAGACTTCTTCCCTTTTCCCTCCTGTGTCACCCAGGTCTGGATGTGGAAGGAGGAGACTCAAGAGTTGAAAGATCCCATAAGGATGATTCTGCCCAAGATACTGATAAAGACAAAGAACTGACTTGTCCAAAGACCCGGTGAGTTAGAGACTGAGCAGAGGTACAGCCAGTATCCGAATCCTGCCTGGTGATTTCTTCCCTGTAGCCCTCCAGACCCAGGAGGGATCCTCTTTCTTCTGAGCAGGAAGGAGGCCTGTCTTGTCAGCTCCTGTCAACGTCCTAATTCCAAGCATTAGGCCAGGTAAGCCCTTGGGAAACAATATAGGCTAAAGAGAGGATCATCTTGGGCAGACCCAAAGGCACAACAGCCTACTGAGGAGAGTCTATCTGCTTGCTTTGTTTTACTTCGTGTGAGGGGATGGGAAGGAGTTGTCAGCAGGACAGTACCAAAGGTGAGTGTCCCCTGGCCTCCAGACAGCAACCTGGCTTCAGTGCCGTCTCTGTATCTTCAGGAACAGAGTAGCCCTGATTGCCGCCCAATATGGCCAAGTCCACTTCATCAAAACTGAGTCAACAGTTACAGTGACGGTTGTAACCTGAGAGGGCAGGCCCAGTGCAGAGGGGAACAGAGGACATACGGAGCTGCCTTCCCATCCCTCCAGCACATCTCTGCCTGGGAACCACAAAAGCGCAGCCAGCCGGCGAACGCAGCACTCACCCCCTCCCTGCACCATGGCTAGCCTGCCCCAGTGCCAGGCCTTCCGACGAAGTCTCCCGTCGCCCTTACCACTCGCCTCACAAACTCAGGAGAGGTCCCTCCCCAGCCAGCTTTGATCTGAGATGGCAGTGTGTGAAAAAGGAATTAAGTTTCTCTGTCATCCAAGTAGCAAGTTAAGGTCGGCCTGCACATGTGAAAGGGAAATAGCACTATTAAATACGGGACTTTGAAGAGCCAAAAGTCATCTTTAGCCAAGACTTCTTGGCCTTTTCTGTAGCAGCCAAACCTTCCCGATCCCACCGTAGTCAGACCTGACCCTGAGCGCGCGGAGGAGGGGGTAACAGTGGGGCAGTGGGGCAGGGGCATTGTTACTGTTAGGAACCATCCCCAAATAGACACCCTCTTAGCGGGTGCAGTCTAACGATACAGGCGCATGAAGAAGCCAGGCCCGCGGTAGAAGGACACACTAGCTATTTGCAGAGGGGTAGCATTATAGCTTTTTGGACCAACGGGATAATGACACAAAAAGAGGGAAGCCAGGCAGCAGCAGGTCCACATTCTGGACACTGAGGCCAAACAGAGCATCCCAGGCATAGGCCTGGTCTCTTAAGTCCCGAGCACATGCTCCTGCAGGCTTGGCTGGCCCCGGGCGGAGAGGCTCCACTTCTCAGAACAGGCTACTTGGAGAGTTGACGCACACCCTGAGACGCCGGCTACTTTCACCAATAGGGTTAACAAGTAAATGTACACACTGTAAGAGGCCACTGAGACATCCCAGGTTATTTTGTTCTTTTTCCTCTAATAAGGGGAGGAGGAAGATTAACTGGGTTTAAGGCTAGAACAGAACAGTCATTGAGAAAAACAGACTGCGGCCAGGTAATAAAGTGGAAAAAAATGAAAACAATGAATCCTTGAACACTACATCAAAACCTAATGATGTATTATATGTTGGCTTATTGAACATAATTTAAAAAATAAAAAACAAATTGGGAAATTCTAAAGCTGTATCCCACCCAGTAAAGACTGAAAATACTTTGTGATGTTAACAAAAAACAAACAAACAAGGCATCCAAAAATTTTAGGGCGAAGACCATCTGCCACAACTCCCAGGCTCGGATCGGCTTCAGGTCTTCGGCGTTACTTTTATTTTTTTTAATTTAATTTTATGATGTTATGTTAGTCACCATACAGTGCGTCATTAGTTTTTGATGTAATGATCCATGATTCATTGTTTGCGCATAAAACAGCTGAGAGAGAAAGAGCCACCCTGTGGCCCGAGGTCCTCCCGTCCCGGACCCGCGCTCTCAGCTGGCGAGCTAACCTGCGCCTTCCTTGGCCAGGCGCCCAGCTCATTCCGCGGACTCGGGCGCCCCCGCGCGGCCCGGCCGCCGGCGCTGCTGCCTCGGGCGTGCTGGGTCCCCGCGACCGCTCCCCCGAGGCCCGCGCGGAGGCCGTGCAGCCCCAGCCTCCCCCGGGCCTCGTCAGCGCGCAGCGGATGCGCTGTTTGTGCGCCCGGGGGCTCCGGGGGCCGTCGCGGCGACGGTCGGTCGGGCAGCGCTAACGAGCCCCGCGGGAGCGCGGCGGCGGAGCGGCCCGCTCGTGGCAACCGCGCCGGCTCGGCCGTCCGCTCCCAGCGTGGGGGCCGGCCTCCCCGCTTCCGGCCTCGCGTGGCCGGGGCTCTTCCACCCCGGTCCCCCGCGCCGCCCGCGGCCAGGCTGCCCCCGGGCCCCAGCCCACCCCCAGGCCCCGCGGCCGACCCGGGACGCGCCCTCCCGCCCCGCCCGAACCCTCGGTGACCAGTCCTGGCTGGCTCCCTCCCAGCCTGCGCCATGGGGGCTCTACCGATACTCACAAGCTTGGGGGGGAAGCCGGGGCGGGGGGGGTCTTGGGAGCTACCTGCCAACCTCTCTGAGCTCGGCTTATCTGCATGGGAGTAATGATGGGAGCCACTCCTTCAGGTGGGTGGTCGTACGAATAATAATTAACGTTCGTTTCCTCTGTAACATTTGCCAGGAATCAGGCTGGGTGCACTGGTGCACTGTTTACCTCATTACACCGATGGGACCTGTCGTATGTGTGTGCTATCCCATTTTACAGATAGGAAAACTGAGGTCGCATAATTTCACCTGAAGGCACACAGCCTGACAATGCATTTTAGGGAGTTGGAGTTACTTAAGAAAACTGCTTACCTTGGTTTCAGTGTTTTCCAGACTTATTTGAATGGGGAATCTCTTTTTTTAAAAAAACACTTATGAGGGGCGCCTGGGTGGCTCAGTCCGTTAAGAGTCTCTTGATTTCAGCTCAGGTCCTGATCTCAGGATCCTGGGATTGAGCCCTGTGGCATGCTCACGCTAAGCGTGGAGCCTGCTTAAGATTCTCTCTCTCTCTCTCTCTTTCTCTCCCTCTGCCCCTCCCCCCCTCATGCGCACACTCTCTCTCCAATAAATAAACAAACAAACACTTGGGAGCCTTCTAGGGAACTGTGTCCTGTGAAATACACTTTGGGACACACTGGCCTCTGCAGTCTCAAATGCAAGAATAGATGTGTGAGCCCCCACTCCTGAAAAGTGCTATGGAGCCACGAGGGCGTGTTTCATTATTACGGCCATTGTGATCATCCTCACGTTCATTATCATTTAGGGATCCTGGCTGTGGCCTCGCTGAGCACTTCCTGCCAAGCACTGTCCTAACTGCTTTGTGTGTATTAACTTACACCTTACAGTTACACAGGTGTTAGCCAGTGAGGCACAGGAAGATCAGGTAATTTGCTCTAGGTCATACTGCTGGTCAGAGAATTGGAACGCAGGCGGCCTGGGGGCAAGGCCTCTGCTGGTGGAGTGGAGGGCAAACCCCAGGTCTGGGCCTGTCAGCAAAGCCACGAGTCCCCATGAGAGCATCTCTTCTCTATGAAGGGCCACCACCCCCCTCCTGACCATCCCCCCTGCTCATCATAACCACCACAAGCACCCTCATCCTGCGTTGGAGCCCAGCCCCACCATTTACTGGCTGGGCGATTTCAAACAAGTAACTTAACCATCAGTTTCCGCATCAGTAAAAGGACAGCATCATCTACCACACAGGTGTGTGTGAGGATGGACTGAGATGACAGATATAAAGCACTTAACACAGGGCCTGAGCCATCTGAAGCACTCAGTACATGACGGCTCAGCACCTGCCCCCACTCCCACCTCCGCTGAGGGGTCCCTGGCTTACCCCCACCTCTACCTGCCACACCCCTGGTCTTGAAATTATGGCTTTCTCTGTCTGTCTTCCCCACAAAATTGAGCCCTGAAGGTTGGTCTTGTTCACTGCTACCCACCCAGGGCCTACCACGCCAAGCTCAGCACACTCTAGAAACCTAATTAATGTTTGCTGAATGAACAACTGAATTATGATAAGGAATAAAGCTATTATTAATTATTGAGAACCCATGGTGCACTAGGCCGAGTTCCAAATATCTTACATGGATTCTAACTCGCTTAATACAACCACCGTATCAGGTAAGTACTATTGCCACAATGACCAAGTGAACAGTTGGATGCCTGCCTACACTCACAGGGCTGCTGAGAAGGCTGAAAGATACTAAAAGCCCTACCTGTGCACAAAGGTTTTGTTACTAAGCACCAGAAAAGGAAGGAAGCCTGAGTTTGGGCCTGTTCCTCCCAGGCCTCAGTTTCCCTATCTGTGAAGTAAGGGTTGGACTTGATAATATCAGGGCTCTTACATTCATGGTGGAGTAGGAGGAGAAAGGTTTCTCTTGGCCCAACCTCCCTTCCCCTAAGAACAGCACAGTAGCTAGATGGGCCCAGCCTGGAGCAGAGGGTAGGCCAGGGGCCAGGGAGGAGCCCCATTGCTGCCTTTGTGAGCACCCAGGTCAGAGTGGGCTCTGATTTATCTAGGAGTGGGGGTCAGGGTCAAAGCCCCAGCCAGGATCATGTGATGCAATAATTAAGGGCAATAATGACCATTCACATGCTAGCTCTTTACAGTTTGTGTGATCTCACCTGGTCCCTCACACCAACCCCGTGACTACTACCCCTAGGAACTAAGGCCTAGAGAGGCCTGGGGCTTGTCCAGGGTCACACAGTGGGTCAACATCTAGACCCCACATGACTGGGGTCTGTTGATTGACCGATCAGTTTAAACTGCAGCAAGCCATACTCTAGAAATGGCTCTGGCTCTTTAAGGAGGGAGTGAGCAGGACCCAGGACCCAGGTGGCAGGCCTGGCTACAGTCAAGTGAGAGAGTAGCCATTTCCAATCATTAAAAGTTGAGGCGGGCGGGCGAAGTGGGCACCTGGGGGCGGGCAGATCTCCTTGGGGCTCCAGCCAAAGCTGGCCCCAGCCTCAGACCCAGGCTTCTGTAATTGGGCCCCAGGGATCCTGCTGAGCCTCTGTCCCGCAGGAGAGCCTCTCGGGCCACCAAGGCCCAGCTTGTTATGGCCTAATTGGTGGCAAATCATTCAACCAGCCTCAGGGACAGAGAGTGATGAGCTCAGAGCAAGAAAAGTTTGAGCAGCCACAACTTTCTCCCACGCGGCCACAGCTCTGTCCACAGTGGTCCAAACTTTCCCAGTCCTGGGGGGCAGGGTGCAGGTCCCTGCTGGTGCCCAGGTTTGTCCAGGTTGCCCAGGCCCGGCTGTACCCTTGATACGCTGCTGTCACCACTGGGGCCGGCACAACCCTCAGCCATAGCCTGGGGGTCTGGGTCTGAGGTGCCTCCAGTCCCCCCGCTCCCCCTGAGCCTCAAGGGTGCCCTCAACCTGGTGAGGGGTTCTCTAGCTCTGTCCCCCACTCCTCACCCCATCCCGGGCACCTGGTGTGGCAGCAGCCCCCTCCACACCCCGGAACAGGGCCGGGGCACTGAAGGGGAGAAGGTGTCAGGTTGTCCTCGTGAGCATGGGCCCCGTATCCCCACCCCGGGGCCAGTTCCCAGAGGACGCTCCCCTCGCTCCCCTCCTGGCCCATTTCCTCTCACACCAGCCCAGGAGGGAAAAGATGATGATAAACAAAAGGTTGCTATCTCAGAGCTAAACGTCTCCTATGCATCAGCCTGTTGAGTCTCCAGAGAAGCCCCATGAGGTGCGAGTCATATCCCTGTGTCACAGATAAGGAAACTGAGGCACAGAGATTTTGAGTTCGCCCGCCTCGTGCAGCCTTTCCCTACCAAGAAGTGAGATTAATCTGGGCTCAAATTGCCGCCACTGAGCCAGCTGTGTAAACTGCCCCAGTCTAGTTAACTTCTCTGAGTCTTTGCTTCTTCATCGGCAAACTGGGGATGTTATCGTATCTATTCCAGGAGATCGGGAAGACGGTGTGCGTAAAACGCCTGTCATAGTCCCGCAGGGTACACATCCATCAGTGACTGTGGTTAGTACTGCTGGATAGCACGGGGGAATGGGAAAGCACGGGATTTGGAGCCAGCAATTCAAATACCATAACTGCTCCCTTAATCCATGCCGGGCTCAGTACCAGCCCTGGAGTTTCCAGGGTCAGTTAGGTGCTCTCCCTGCCCTCTCCGGGCAGGATGAGACAGAACATAAGTGCAGTGGAGGACAGGTCAGGGGTCAGTCTGAGATGTCCCTTAACCTCTCCAAGCTCAGCTTTATCATTTGGTAAGTGGCGGGCAGTGCCTGCCCCACAATAACGCAGGTTATCGCGAGGCCTGAGAGCCATAGTGTAGGTAATCATGGTCTGCAAGTTCTAGAATGGTATAGAAATGAAGAAGCTGAGGTTTGGGACCTCGAGTCATTGCCCAAGGTCACCCCGCTGGTGATGGCTGAGGCTAGAAAGAATCCCAGGGCTTATTCTGCCCCGAGAACGCTCAGCACCCTGGCAGGAAGGGCAGGCTTCCTCAGCCTTCGGCCCCCGCCACACCCTGCAGGGCAGGCCCCGCCTCGTCACAGGGAACTCACAACCAGGGGTCAGTAAGACAAGCAGGAGATAGTCAAATTGCATGAGAAGGGGAGGCATCCCAAGGAAGGGGGGCTGACAGATGCCTTCCTGCCTCTCCCTGCTCAGGCGTAACCTTGACCCTCTCTCTTCTGTTTCCTTTGCCTCCAAAGAAACCCATGGCCTGTGTGGACACAGGGAGTTTGCTGTAAGACGTGTCCTGCCACCCCCTCCCAAACAGATGGTGGCTGCACAATCCCCCTGAGAGAACATTCTTAGGTGGTCTCTCCTCTCTGCCCCTTAGGAAAGGTCTGAGCTCAGTGTAATGGGTCATCAGGATGGAGCTGGCTCCAGGGCAGAGAGCTCTGACCTCCATTCCCTGGCAGGCTTTGACCCCAGGTGGCAGCAGAAGGGAGCTGGCCCTGGGACATCCTAGGAGCCCCTGATCGTTGGTGGCCAATGACTTCCTCTGCCAGAAAGGACCAAACCTGCAGGAGGAGGCAGAGACCTGGGGGGAGGGAGGAGGCTGAGGAGGTGACCCCGGTTGATCCAAGGTCCCCTGGGGAAGATCTGGAGGGAGCTCAGAGGACACGTGCACACACAATGAATGTGGGAACCCGCAGCGGTAGTCAGACAGCCCAAGTTCAAGTCTCAGCTCTGCCACTTACTGGCTGCACGGGCCTGGACAGATGTGTGGCCTTTACCTGTTTCCCCCTCCATAAAATGGGCATAATACCAGGGTCAGCCATGCAGAGTTATCATGAGGATTAAAGAGATAGCCTTAGCTCATTTGTATAGAGTCCCTACTGTGTGTGAGCTACAGTGCTAAGTAAGGGACAGTTGTTACCTCATTTGACTGATGCTCAGGACATCTCTGTGAAGTTTTGCTTGTTCACAGCTACACTACACGTAGCCTACTAGGTGCTCAGTAAATATGTGTTGAACGAATGAATGGATGGTTGGATGGAGATAGGGTCGGTGTTACCGTTGGGTCCATTTTTCAGAAAAGCACACTGAGGTTCAAAGAGAGAAAGCAATTTGCCAGGACCACACAGACCCCAGGTCTTCTGCCCCGGGCCCTGACACCATGGCCTGACTGACTCAAGCTCACAGTCTGTGGAGCGGGGTGGGAGCTGGGAGAGTAGCAGACCGCACCAGGAAGGTCCAGGGGGAAGCATCTCAAACTGTCCCCGCGGGTCACAGACTGCACCTGCCCCCAGGCACACTCCCTGTCGGCCTCCGCCCGATGTGGTGCTTTGGTGCTCCCTTGTGGCTTCTCTGGGAAGTGCAGGCTACACCTGGCCTGGTCCGGAGGCGTCTGCGTAAGGAAAGTCAGCCCTGCAGCCAGAGAGCCGCGGGTCCACAGATCCTGGGCCAGGCTCCCAGCCCAAACATGGGTAGGGAGGCACAGTCTGCTCCAAAAGCTTTGCTCAGAGACCAAAGGGCCCTCAGGGCCAAAAAACTTGTTTATGGGCAGTGCAGGCAGACATGGGGGGCAGGGGTGTCCAATAAGGGACTTTGGTCTCCTGGCTTTTTGGAATGCCACCCCCACATGGCCCCTCTCACGCAACACACACGCCAGAGCCATATCAGCCCCCTCGCCAGATTTCCCACTGCCCACAGCCTGAGGTCTTTGGCTCTGTAGTCTGTATTTTTAGGACAAGGGTGTTCAGCCCAAAGGACCCCCGTAGTAGAGAGTTCTCCTTCCTTCCTTATGTACATGAGACCCATAGAAGGATGGGCCCTGGCCAGGTGGGCCCAGCACCCAGGCCCCCCCCGAGATGGTCAGACCGGTAGATTCTCAGTAGGGACCCTTTCTCTTACAAGTTAAACAGAAGAGCAAGTACGGTGATCCATCATGCATTCATGCGCCCTGAGACCTGCCCTCCTGGACATTCTATACAGAACTGTATAGCTCCTGCAGGAGCTGGGGGGCTACTACCAGTCTGGGCCCAGGCCAAGCATTTTATGGGTCTGGGGATCAAAATGAGACTTGATTTCAAGCCTCAACTCTGCCCCTTACTAATGCTGAGCCTTGGCCGAGGGCAGGAACTGGCTAACTGGCTGCCTCTTCCTCGAGGGCCGGGCCAGCCAGGGGAGAAGCCAACTGAGGGAGCCTCCAGGGGGCTGAAGCCCTCCAGGCGCAACTGATAACAGGGGCCCGATGCCCGTGGCTTTTCAAACTCAGACCCCAGGCTCGGGCAAATCAGGGAAGACCCTTCCAAATCAGGCAGTTGGTGGCCTGTCCTCAGGCCTGGACATTTCTTCCTTTGGGCTCAAAGATAAACCCACAGGTGAGTTGGCTGGGAAGTCGGCTGGGTACCGGGTGGGGGGCCACACTCTCTCTGGAGGCAGGGGGCCCGGGACCAGCCCAGTTCTGCCCTCACCCCCTGCTGAAAGACCTCTCCTCAGGATGCTCTCTCTAGCCAAAGGGAGGGTCCCGGAAGCCTGTTGGGAGGGACCTCCTTCCTCCCTGCAGAGTTGATTTAGAGCTGCCCCGCCAGGAAGGAAGCCCCCTCATCAGAGCCAGGGCCCACTGGCCTGCTACATAGGGAGGGTTTCCCCAACCCCCTCCCCAGAGGAGGAGCTAAGGGTGGAGAAGCCAGGGGGTCTGCCTGAGGGGCCAGAGACCCATTTTCAGGACTGGACACAGCAAGATGGATGGGATGTCACGCTGAGGGAGCAGGGGGTGCAAAGTGAGGAGGCCTGCTCATCTGTGTCGCAGTGTTCAGGGACCTCTGGCACCCCAGCAACCAGAGTGGGCCCAGGGGACACTAGGAGCCAGGCGCGGCTCTAGGCCCAGTTCCGCTACCAAGCGGCTGCGACTTCTGGCTCCAAGCCTCAGCTCCCTCAGCTGTAAAGTGTGGTGGGGCCTCCACCTCCCAGCTGTGTTGGGGAAATCATATCAGTTGAGAAACACGAAAGACAGTAAATCTTATGTTCAGTGTTTTATCACTAAGAATAACTAAATAGGCAGGAGGAATCTTTGGAGGCAGCGATGTGTTCATGGCGTAGCTCGGGGCGCTGGTTGCGCGAGTCTGTGTAATCGCCAAACTCATCAGGGTGCATACAATAGACACGTGCAGCCTTTTGAATGTCAGCATGCCTCAGCAAAGTGGCCTTTAAAAAAAAAAAAAAAAAAGAGCTTCCGGACCTATAATCACATGAAGTTTGTTAGAAACATCGGAAGTTTGATCTAGGAAGGAAAGGCTCAGTCCTCCTTTTATAGAAGGGGAAACAGAGGCCCAAGGGCACCCCGCCTTCTCCACACTGGCTCCCACCTGGTGCCAGTGGTTGGGGAGGGGGAAAGAGAGGCACAGGCTAGGAGTTCCGAGGAGCCCTGCCCAGAGGGGATGGTGGCCCGAGACAGCAGGGGCGCCAGTGAGACTCCTGCGCCCAAAAAGTCTCCCCATCTACGCCACGTGCCAGGATATCCACCATCAGTCCTCAGGGAGCCATCAGGCGTTTACTCATCACTGTGGGCTTTGGATCTCATCAGAAAGCAGGTTTTGAAATAGGGAATCCTGACCACCTGGACTGGGAGAGGACTCTGGAGAGGAGAGTTTAGCACAGGGCGGGTCACGGGGGCCAAAAAGGGGCAAAGGGAGGGGCGACAGTGGACATCGAGCCTGGGGAGGAGTGGGAAGCTGTCGGGGAGGTTCCAGGGCAGTTGGGCTGCCCAGAGTGCCCTCCACAGTGGGATGGGACCCGAGTCCTGAACCCAAAGACTCCTCACAGTGTCGCAGCTCAGAGCGGCTGGGGCGAGAGCTGCGAGGGAAGCCTTCCTGCAGCAGGTGGTACCTGAGGTCCTAAAGCAAGCACAGGAAGCAGCCAGGTGATGTAGAGAAGAGGGCGGACCCGTGGCAGAGGGGTGGGCGGCAAAGCGCGGTTTGGCCTTGCTGGAGGCCCCCGGGGGAGGAAGGAGAGCTTTGAATGCCAGCCTCCCTGGTTGGCCCTGGGGAGCCTCTGCAGGGTTTCACGAAGGGTGACAAGGTCAGGTCTGCTTCCCCAAAGGATCCTTCTGGCAGCAGAGTGGGTGAAGGACTAGAGGGCCTGGTGGGGCTAGCCCCCGCACTCACGGGAGGCGAGTCAGCACTGGCTTCAGGAGCCGGCCCAGAGAGGAGATAGGGGGTGGGACGGGCAGGAGTTGGTGGCAGACCAGACAAGGGGTGTGAGGGAGAGAATGAACAGGGTGATGTCCCAGAACATGCCTGGGGCTGTGGGCTGGACCCCCTGAGAAAGGGGATTGAGAGGCAGACCCACAAGGGTGGCAGGGTGGGGAGGCGGGGAGGTCAGCGGCAGGCAGGTTGCACGTTACATGGGTTACATGGGAGGTGTGTGCACCCTCCTCACATCTCACCTTCCTGGTCGTCCCTCGTGTGGAGTCCTGGTGACGGGCCGCCGGGCCTCAGAAGCCCCCAGGGCCCTCAGGACCATACTCCTGTCTGTGCTCTGGGCCACATCTCACTCACCCTGTCACTAAAAGTTGGCCAGCAAGAAAGTGTCCCAGTCTGACAGGGGAGGCCCCTCTCTGCCCCAGAAAGCCCCAGACCTGAGGGGCAGCATGGCTGGGAGCTCCCGGTATGATAAGGAAACATGAGTGGTATCTCCTCAGCCTGTACTACTGCTGAGCTCCCCTCAGCTGATCTCTCTTTCCTAAGACAAGGCTGGAAGCACACCTCCCCCAGGAAGTCTTCCTGGCTTAGCCCTGTCTCACACTCAAGGTTGAGCTCCCACCCGTCTGAGCTGAACCCCTAGAGCCCAGACCAGATAGGCTTCCTGAGAGCAACCCCTTGCCTCCCCCGTCATGGGTGTCACACACCCACACCTCCCTCTCCCCTCTGCATCCTGAGCCTGCCCGGGCCAAAGCCACCCTCACTGTCCCTATACACCCCATGTATAGAGGCTGTAGTGGGTTTATTGGTGGCCCCCAAAAAGGTATGTCTAAGCCCTAAGCCCTGGAAGTTGTGAGTGTGACTTTATTTGGAAACAGGGTCTTTGCAGATGTAATTAAATAAAGAATGTTCATATGAGATCATCCTGGATTACCCAGGTTGGCCCTAAATCCAATGACAAATGTCCTTATAAGAGACAGAAGAGAAGGCCAGGTGAAGGAGGCAGAGATTAGAGTTCTGTAGCACCTAGAGCCACCAGAAGCTGCCAGAGGTGAGGAAGTGGTCTCCCCCAGAGCCTTCGGAGGGAGCACGGCCCTGCCAACACCCTGATTTCAGACTTCTTGCTCCAGAACTGTGGGAGAGTACATTTCTGTTGTTTTAAGGCACCCAGTTTGTGATAGTTTGTATGGCAGCCCTAGGAAACGAATAGAGACTTAAAAACAGCCAGTGAGCCATTCTCAGAGGTCTGTGTTGGCCACGGTGTGAGCAGACCGAGTACTGTGTCCAGCGAGAGGCGCCATTGTCCTGCCTCCAGGCGCAGGCCCCACATGAGAGAGGGGCATGGACAAACTGGAGGGAGCCTAGAGAGAAGGGACCCGCTGGGGACCTTGGGGGCTCGGAGAGTAGGGGACAGGAGGGCCCAAACGAGAAGGGGAGCGCACATGAGGTATGCCCAGTCTAGTGTGTGGAAGTCCCTCCTCTACACAAAGCTCACACTTGGCCCTGGGGCCAGAGCAGGGTTTGCTGGGCTCCTGATGCCTCTGAGACCCTCCAGCCCTGACAGCCCAGAGGCCACCTCTGACCACCCTGCTGTCACCTCAACCCGGCAGGGCTGGAGCTAGCCCAGGCCAGATGCCCTTGGGTGGAGGGGGCGGCACTCCTGGGCTCCAAACCACACGGTCTTGACTGGTTCCCGCCTTCACCCCCACACCCGAGGCTTTGGGTTCAAGCACGCCCACCATCATCACATTCCTGCCCCTCCTGTCAAGCCTCACCTGAGCCATCCCAGGCCCTCCTCTCTGCCTCTGGCTGTTTCTGCACCTTCCAGGTGGGTGCAAACGTCCCCTCCTCCACGAAGCCTTCCCTGACCCCATCTGCTCCTCCACCAGGCCAGAGCAGTAACGAGACAGGGGTGAAGTGGAGAGAGCCAGTTTGCCACAGATCCACTGATCTTGGATAAGCCCCCCAAAGTCTCCAAACCTAGGTGGCCCACCTCTAAAGTGGGGTGATCACTTCAACAGGGCCTCCCACAACCTCATTCTCCTGCTTCCAGTTCTTCCCTTTCTCCCATAAACATCACATAAACGCCCCCTGATCCTTCAAAAGTCCCCACATAGTAGGTGCTCAATAAAACTTGCACCTTCTTGGGACTCTTCACTCCTCATTACTGCATGTACAGCGGGCCTATTGGATGGACCAACACCCTGTCCTCCATGCCCTACCTGCTTTGACAGAGCCCCCCACGGGGAGCTGCAGCCTGGGTTTGGGGCATGAGGCCTGAATTCCCCTGTTTGTGTTGAGTTACATCCCTTTGGCTCCAGAGCAGGGATCTTGGGCAGCCCAGACCAGGAGGAAGGGTCCGGCCTGGGTGTCAGGAGACCCGGCTCCAGGCTGGTCCTGGGAAGGTCCTAGGAGAACGAGGAGTCGCCATAGGGCCAGGCTCCCTGGGGCAGGGGTTGGCGTGCATTTAAGTGCACTGAGGGAGCCCCACCACTTCTCTCGGCTGCTGCCTGCCTGTGCTCGAGTGAGTATCAGCTCAGGGGTCCGCTCAGGTGGGCAGTGGGGGCCAGGGAGGCGATGGCAGGTATGGGGGACAAGGGGGCCGACACAGGAGGAAGGACGACTTGGACTCACATTGCTGACTGTCATCCCCTTTCTCTGGACAACCACACCACAACCCCATCAGCACCCATGTTCCGCCCCACCCCACCCCCCAGCTCCTGGTCTTTCAGAAGGAAATTCTCTCTAAGCCTAACCTACATCCCTCCTCTTTGAACTGAGCCCCATCAATGGTGGGAAATCCGCAGGAGCTTCGTTTATCCTCTCTCTCCCACTCTCCCGTCTTGTTTTCCTTATACTTTTCTTCCCTGGGACTCTGGCCAAGCCCGTGTCTCCCTCAAGGTGTGCTGACTGTACGCAGGACCCTGGCTTTGGAGTTCTGAGCCCACCCCCACCAATTCTCAGCTTCTGCACCCACCTCCCCCTCCTCCAGCTCGCTTGAGCTTCGACTCTCAGATTAGATGTCCTCTGCTCTGCGGAGCCTTTCCTGTGCCCAGAGGCTGAATTAGAGGTCTCCCCTGAACCCCCACAGCACTCTGGTTCTTCGCCGTTGGACTCTTAGCATTGTGGGCATTGAAACCCCAGGTAATGCACCCATTGAAGCCCCAGTGCCTCACAGAGTGCCTGGTACCTAATAGATGTTCCAAAAAATATATTGAAAGAACAAATACATGAATAAAGGGTGACTTCCTACGTCTGACCCTCAGTCATAACACCTGCTTATAGAGACACTACAGCTACTAAGTGAGAGGGAGACTTTAACAGAGCCCAGACTACGGGAGGCCCTCAGAAAAAATGTGAGTTTTCCCTCTGCTCCTTTGCATGAAAACAACCTCAAGAAGACAGCTGTTCCTCCAAGTTAACAGAGGACAGAGCTGAGCCCAAAGGGGGGACACTACGTAAAGAGGGATTTCGGGCCTAGGGGAGGAAAGATGTTCAGGGGAGGCCACCCACGCGGGGAGCTGCTGGCCTGACGTGTAGTTTCATGTGGCTGTGCATTCGTGATTGTCGACGTCTCGCCTGCTCCCAGAGGCCCACAGAGGAGTCACTGCTGGGAGGCTGGCAGCTCCATCTTCCTTTTAGGCTTCGTGGGTACGAGCAGGGAATCTTCCCTCTCAGCTGCCCTATGTTTCTGAGTTTTTGATGTCAGTGAGGCGACTGCCTGGCAGTGAGTGAAGTCTGAGCAGTGAGGATAGGAGCCATGTTTTTGTTCCGGGACTCAGTCTGGTAGAAACACTTCTCCAGGAGAGGGTATGTCTGTGGATCCCAGTGTGTGTCACTGAGTGTTTTAGTGAGTGTGTATATATGTTGGTTTCACACACATCCTAAAGGACTACACTTGCTTAACTCCACACAGTGATCTGACATGAGCCTGACTCAAAACACCACCAGCTTATAAATTCATTTATTGGGTTGAGGTATTTAATTGCATGATTAAAATACAAATCACCCTATAGGAATCTATGTTACTAAATTTTAAATTCTTAATGAAATGGGCAAATTATCAGAAGGATGTCGTTTTCCAAAGTTACTTAAGAAGAGATTAAAAGGGCGCCTGGGTGGCTCAGTTGGTTAAGCGACTGCCTTCAGCTCAGGTCATGATCCTGGAGTCCCTGGATCGAGTCCCGCATCGGGCTCCCTGCTCGGCAGGGAGTCTGCTTCTCCCTCTGACCCTCCTCCCTCTCATGCTCTCTGTCTCTCATTCTCTCTCTCTCAAATAAATAAATAAATAATCTTTAAAAAAAAAAAAAAAAAAAGAAGAGATTAAAAGCCTGAGCAGATTAATTGCCGTGAAAGAAATCTGAAAGTGTTACTGTACAGTGATCAGCTGAAAAAGTCTGGGCCCACCTTGTTTTATTGGTGAGTTTTCCCCCAAACTCTCAAGAGATGAATAATTCCTGTGCTATAAAACCTGTTCTAGAAAATAGAATTTAAAAAGGAAATTGAATCAATTGGTTATGAAGTTGGCATAACTGTGATAACCAAAACCTCATAAAGATAGTTCCAAAAAAGAAACCTGTAGATCTATTCTAAATAAAATACTAGCAAATCAATTTTAGCAGAATTTAAAAGAATAAACACTGTGTAATATATCTACTTGTCAACAAGTCAAATTTTAAAAGCATTGGCTCATTATAGTTGGTTCCAAAAGGCATTTGAAAACATTAAACACAAATTCCTATTTTTTATTATTAAAAACTAGAAACAGAACAGTATTTTATTAACATAAAAAAGAATATCTCAAATGAACAAGCACCATCATACTTATTATTATAAATAGGAGTTCTAATAATATTGAGGAAAAATAAATATACCTTTTCTTATCATTATTCTTTAACATTGTTGTGGAAGTTCTTTTTTTATTAAATAAAGTGTAATTTTTATTTTTTATTTTTATTTTTATTTTTTTTAGAGAGAAAGTACGGGTGAGAGCAGGAGGGAAGGGGCAGAGGGAGACTGAGAGAATCTTAAGCAGGTTCCACACTCAGTACAGTGCCCGACACAGGGCTCAGCCCGGGGTTTGATCTCACAACCCTGAGATCATGACCTGAGTCGAAATCAAGAGTCGGACGCTCAACCAACTGAGCCACCCAGGCTCCCCTGAAATAAGATATAAAACAGAAATAAAAATCTAGTTTAAAAAAAGGAAGGATAATTCTCCTTTGAATACCCAATAAAATCAACTGAAAAAAGTTTTCAGTTAATAAGGAAATTTTTAAAGTATAATATATAAAATATATAATATATAAGATAAATGTAGGGGCGTGTCTGGGTGGCTTAGTTGGTTAAGTGTCTGCCTTCAGCTTAGGTCATGATCCCAGGGTTGTGTTTCGAGCCCCACATCGTGCTCCCTGCTCGGCAGGGAGCCTGCTTCTCCTTCTCCCACTCCCCCTGCTTGTGCTCTCTCTCTTGCTATCTCTCTCTCTGTCAAATAAATAAATAAAATCTTTTTTTAAAAAAAGGATAAATGTACAAATGTACAAAATCAATAACTTTCTATATAAAATTGTTGCCAATTCAAAAATATAATAGAAAATTATTGTATTCTTAATGGTAACTAATAGCAAAACACCTACAATGAACTTAATAAGAAATGTGGGAGACCTATTCATTACTCAACAAATACTGAGTATCTATTATGTGTCAGGTTCTGTATTTGGTGCCTGGAATATAAATGTGAGTGAAGTGGATAGAGTGTTTGCTGCTGTGGCCCTATACAAATAAAACTAAGAAACTGCTGAGAGATATAAATCAAAGCTTTTTCCAGACACCATACTTTGATACTGAATGGAAAGACTGAACGTTGTCAAGACATCAGTCGTCCATAGAATAATTTATAGGATTAATGAATCCCAATTTTTAAAAAATCACAATAGGATTGTTTTTGAAAATTGGCAAAATGATTCTAAAGTTTGGAAGAATAAAACTTGAGAATGACAAAAAAATAATTTAAAACAAGAGTACTTATAAAGTTGTTTCATTAAAAATCAAAATAAGTGATGAAGCTATAGAGATTAAAATAGTACAGTACTCTCTTACAACTCAATAATGAAAGACAACTCAATTAAAAACAAGCAGAGGATTTGAATAGACATTTCTCCAAATAAATATACAAATGGCCATTAAGCACTTCGAATGAAACATGCGCATGAAACACACACAACATCGTTAGCTCTCAGAAAAACACAAATCAAAACATGTTGGATGAGTAGAATTTTTTAAAAAGACAGGTAATAGTAAGTGTTGACAAGGATGTGGAGAAATTGGACCCCTCACACACTGCTGGCTGGAATATAAAATGGTGCAGCTGCTTTGGGAAACAATCTGGCAGTTCCTCAAAAGATTAAATAGAGAGTACATAGATACCCAGCAATTCCACTTCTAGAAATGGAAACATCTGTTTACACAAAAATTTGTGTAAACATTATTCAAACTAGCCAAAAGGTGGAAACAACGCAAATATCCACCAACTGATGAGTGGATCAATAAAAGATGGTATATCCAGACAATGGAGTACTCTCCAGCCACTAAAAAGAAACCATATATGCATGGCTACAACATAGATGAAACCTGAAAACATTATGCCAAGTGAGAAAAGCCAGCTGTGAAAGACCACAAGCTGTATGCTTCCATCTATATGAAATGTCAAAGAATAGTCAGATCCACTGACACAAGAAGTAGTTGCCTAGGGCTGAGGGGACTGGGGGACATGGGGAGTGACTACCAGTGGGTAAAGGATTTCTATTTGGGGTGATGAAAATGTTGATTGTGGTGATGGTTGTACAGCTCTGTGAATTTACTAAAAAACCGTTGAATTGTACACTTAAATGGGTAAACTGTATGGTATGTGATTATACCTCAATAAAGCTTTTATTAAAAAAAAAATAGCCTGGTATTTGCACAAGTGCAATCAGAATATCACTACCTATAAAACAACCCCATCACATATAAGAACTTAATCTAGGATAACGATAGTAACACAAAGCAATGGAGAAGATGAAACAACAATTATTTAGCTACTTGGGGAGAAATATATCAAGTTAGTTTGTCACTTTGTGACAGAAATGAATTTCATGTGGATCAAAATTTAATTAAAAAATTAAACCGTATTTTAAAGAGGAACACTTTGATCTTTGAATGAGAAAAGACTTGCTAAGCTTAAAACCAAGAAAAGAACTCACAAATGCCAATAGGTTTCATTTTATAAATTTAAAATTCTTAGTCTTAACATCAGAAACAAAATAAAAATACTAACAAGACTTAGAAATTTTGTTTCAGTGGATAAGAAAGGGACAATAATTTTAATAATTAAATTGCTGCAGGAAATAGTCCCTTATATACCTGGGCAAAGTATAATGAACAGAAATTTCACAAATGAGAACCTGCAAATTAAAATGAGATTGTGGAGTGCCTGGGTGGCTCAGTTGGTTAAGCATCTGCCTTCGGCTCAGGTCATGATCCCAGGGTCCTGGGATCGAGCCCTGCATCAGGCTCCCTGCTCGGCAGGAAGCCTGCTTCTCCCTCTCCCATATCTCCTGCTTGTGTTCCCTCTCTCACTGTGTCTCTCTCTGTCAAATAAATAAATAAAATCTTTAAAATAAATAAATAAAAGGAGATTGTATTTTTCAATCATGAAATTACTAAAAATATTCTTAAATCATAGTAATTTAATACTAGCACCAGTGACTCTGCAACAAGACTGATACAACATTCTCATTATATTTGAAATGCAAAGATTTATTGAAAGATGTGTATCTCATTAAATTATGACCCTTAAATTCTCCTTTTTTCTCCAGGAATATTGACTCATGAAGAACAAAGCCTAGTGAAGGTGGGGCAGGCCCCGGTGGGGTCAAGGTACAGAAACCAAGCCTCCTGAATCTCTTATCTTCCCAGAGCCATCCTGCTCCCCAGGGACAATGTCATCTCGGAGCAATGGCAGCTCCAATGTGTCCTACACCAGCTTCCTCCTGGTGGGCTTCCCGGGGCTGCAGGACTCCCGCGCCCTCCTGGTGTTGCCCTTCCTCAGCCTCTACCTGGTGATCATCTCTGCTAATGCGCTGGTCATCCACACGGTGGTGGCCCAGCAGAGCCTACATCAGCCCACATGCCTGCTCATTGCCCTGCTCCTGGCTGTCAACATCAGTGTTGCCACCACCGTGGTGCCCGCCATGATGTTCAGCTTCTCCACCCACTTCAACCGCATCTCCCTGTCTCACTGTCTGCTCCAGATGTTCTGCATCTACTTCCTCATTGTCTTTGACTGCAACATCCTGCGGGTCATGGCCCTGGACCGCTATGTTGCCATCTGCTACCCTCTCCGCTACCCCAAGAGAGTGACGGGCCAGGTGCGGCCAGGTGCCCAGGCTGGCCTGCTGGGGGTGGCACCTGCATTGGCGCTCCGGTGGTGGGGCTGGCCTCCCAGCTTCGCCTCTGCTGCTCAGACGTAATCCACCACTTTGCCTGTGAGCACATGGCCCTCATGAAGCTCTCCTGTGGGGACATCTCCCTGAACAAGACTGTGGCTCCCTGTCCGCATCTTCAACAGAGTACTGGACATGCTGCTACTTGGAGCTTCCTACTCCCGCATCATCCACACCGCCTTCTGGATTTTGTCCGGCAGAGCACCTTCCAAGGCCCTGAACACCTGTGGCTCCCACCTGCTGGTCATCTTCACAGTCTATTCTTCCACCATGTCCTCATCCATCGTCTACCGGGGGGCTCGCACCACCTCCCAGGACGAGCACAACCTGCTCAGCGCCCTCTACTTGCTGCTCCCGTGTCTAGTAAACCCCATCATCTATGGAGCCAGGACCAAGGGAAACAGGCAGCACCTGGCAACTCTGTTCCAAAGGGCACAGCTACCAGCACCAGTCTCTGCCCTCGCACAGGGAGCTTCCTGCCTGACTCTTTGGGACTTGGAGGTCCTACAGTCACTCTCACTAGCCAGCGGGTAAATGTGCGAGTCGGTCATCCCTGCTGTATTTTGGCTTTGACAATCTGCATTCATCTTTGAGAGTCTTTGATCCGTTTTCTGAAAGCAGCTACTAATCCAGAGTTACACAGTAATCAACTACAAAGTAAGCTTCTGTCTCTGCCTTCTAATTTTTCTCCCCTTCTTTCTGCATGTGATTTTCGTTCATTCATGATCATTCATCAAACATCTATTTTACATACATCATGCTAACCTCGTGATTGCCAAGAAAGAAAAAAAAAAGTCTCTTCCCTGAAGGAGGCTCCAGGCTATAAAGTTTCCAAGGTAGAAAGACATGTAGTGTTCAACAATAGCTTTATGTACAAAACTCTGTGGGAACACAGAGAAAGGACAATTACTAAGACAGAACACTTCACAGAGAAGGTGAATTTGAGTTGTGTTTGAAACATAAGATAAGGTGTTTGCAGGAGAGGAAGGAGATAGAAGAAAAGGCATTCCAAGCCAAAGCAGCAGCAGGGGCAAAGGCACAGAGGCAGGGTAGACACGGCAGAGTGGGCACTCCCCGCCAGTCCCAGTCTCCCTGGCACAGGGGCAGATGTGGGCCAGGCGGTGAAGGAGGCCAGATGGGCAAGCAGAGGCCAGCTGATGAAGGGCCTCATCTATCATGATAAGGAGTTTGTGGTTTACTCCAGGCAATATGTAACCACGTAAGAGTCCAAAGCAGCAAGGTGGCAAGGTCCTATCTGCATTTTGGAACAATGGCTCTGCAGCCCTAATAGAGTGTTGTGGGAAGAAATAAGATGGTTGGAAAGAAAGACACTAAAATAAAAGACTTCAGAGGTAGTACATTCATGGGTAATGGTCTAGATTATGACCATATATTTGTGACCTGGACTTGATGGACAGTATGTCACTAGTGTTGAAGGAACCAAATGATTAAACAAAGATTGTGTACAGAACATTGACGTGAATGCACTGTACTGTCGTCCAGAAGAATGGCAGGAGTTGGGGGGTAAAGGTAGGCTGAGCCAGTGTCCTCTATGAAAACAGGAAAAGGATCTTGAAGCTGTTAGAGAACAAGGATGAGGAAGGAAGGGAACACAACACTGGAAATTGAGACCAGACTGCACTTGCAAAGCCATCAGAGAGGGAGCCTTTTGTAATTTGCACAAAAGTATGCCATGTACTAGACACAGTTCTGATCAAAAGACACCAAGGGAAACTAAAAAGGTAAGCCACAGACTTGGGGAAGATATTTGCAATAAATTTAACCAAAAAGGAACTAGTATCTAGAATATGTAAAGAACAACTACAAATCATAAGAAAAAGACAGACAATAGTAAAATAATAGTAAAATAGGCAAAAGACTTAAACAGTCGCTTCAAAAAGTAAGCATAAGAAAAGGTATTTGACCTCTAGCCTCTCACATATAGATGTTCAAGTTGCTCACTGTACAACTTCACACATCTATTGTGTAAACATGGCAGATTCGTACATGTATTACAAAACTTCCCAGCAGATGACAATGAAATTCTCATGTATTACTAGGGAGGTTGTAGACTGGTGAACCATTTGGAAGACAACTTGCCATTATCTAGTGAAATTGAAGATATGTACACCCCATGACCCCATAAACAAAATAATGTCCTTCAGCAATAAAATGTGTAAATAGATTATGGTATATTCATACATTAAAATGCCATCAACAATAAAATACAGTCACAAGTACAACATCCATTCATGATAAAAATCTTCTGCAAAGTAGTTCTAAAGGAAATATACTTCAACATAATAAAGACCATATCTGAAAAACCCACAGCTAATATCATACTCAATGGTGAAAAACTGAAAGCTTTTCCCCAAAGGTCAGGAAGAAGACAAGGATGTCCACTCTTACCACTTTTATTCACCATACTACTGGAAGTCCTAGCCATAGTAATTAGACAACATAAAGAAATAAAACACATCCAAACTAGTAAGGAAGAAGTAAAACTCTCACTGTTTGCAGATGACATGATATTCTAAAGACTCCACCCAAACTACTAAAACTGATAAATGAATTCAGTTAAGTTGCAGGATACAAAATCAAAGTACAGAAATCTGTTGCATTCCTATATACTAATAATGAAGCAGCAGGAAGTGAAATTAAGAAAACAATCCCATTTACAGTTGCACCAAAAAAATAAAATAGGAATAAATTTAACCAAAGAAGTGAAAGACCTATACTCTGAAAACTATAAAATAGCGATGAAAGAAATTCAAGATGGCACAAAGAAATGAAAAGACATTTTCATGGGTTAGAAAAATAAATATTGCTCAAATGTCTATAGTACCCAAAACAATCTACACATTTAATGCAATCCCTATCAAAATACCAACAGCATTTTCCACAGAGCTAGAACAAACAATCCTAAAATTTGCATGGAACAATGAAGACCTCAAATAGCCAAAGCAATCTTGAAAAAGAAAAATAAAACTGGAGGTATCACAATTCTGGACCTCAAATTATATTACAAAGTGGTAGTAACTAAAACAGTATGGTATTGGCATAAAAATAGATCAGTAGAATAGAAAACCCAGAAATAAACCCACAATTACATGGTCAATTAACCTTAAACAAAGGAGGAATGAATACCCACTGGGAAAAAGATAGTCTCTTCAACTAATGGTTTTGGGAAAACTGGACAGCTACATGCAAAAGAATGAAATTGTACCCCTTTCTATACCATACACAAAAATAAACTCAAAATGGAAAAAAGACCTAAATGTGAGACCTTAAACCATAAAAATCCTTGAAGAGAGCACAAGCAGCAATTTCTCTAACATCAGCAAGGGAAATAAAAGCAAAAATAAACTATTGGAACTATATCAAAATAAAAAGCTTCTACACAGCAAGGAAATGATCAACAAAACTAAAAGACAACCTACTGAATGGGAGAAGATACTTGCAAATGACATATCCAATAAAGGGTTAGTATCCAAAACATATAAAGAACTGATACAATTCAACACCAAAAAAACCCCCAAATAATTCAATTTAAAAATGGGCAGAAGACATGAACAGACATTTCTCCAAAGAAGACATACAGATGGCTAACACACACATGAAAAGATGCTCAACATCACTCATCGTCAGGGAAATGCAAATCAAAACCACAATGAGATAGCACCTCACACCTGTCAGAATGGCTAAATCAAAAACACAAGCAACAAGTGTTGGCGAGGATGTGGAGAGAAAGGAACCCTCATGCACTCTTGGTGGGAATGCAAACTGTACAGCCCACTCTGCAAAATAATATGGAAATTCCTCAAAAAGTTAAAAATAGGGATGCCTGGGTGGCTCAGTCGGTTAAGCGTCTGCCTTCGGCTCAGGTCATGATCTCAGGGTCCTGGGATCGAGTCCAATATCAGCCTCCTTGCTCATCAGGGAGCCTGCTTCTCCCTTTGCCCGCCACTCCCCCTGCTTGTGCTCTCTCTCTCTCTGACAAATAAATAAATAAATAAAATCTTTTTTTAAAAAGTTAAAAATAGAACAACCTTATGATCCAGTAATCACATTACTTGATATTTACCCAAAAAATACAAAAACACTAATTCAAAGGGATACATGCAACCCTGTATTTACAGCAGCATTATTTACAATAGCCAAACTATGGAAGAAGACTGTGTCCATCAGTTGATGAATGGATAAAGAAGAGGTGGTATATACATACAATGGAATATTACTCAGCCATAAAAAAAAAAGAAATCTTGCCATTTACAACAACATGGATAGAGCTAGAGAGTATAAAGCTAAGCAAAATAAGTCAGTCAGAGAAAGACAAATGCCATATGATTTCACTCATATGTGGAATTCAAGACACAAAACAAATGAGAAAATGGAAAAAAAAGAGAAGGAGAGAGAGGGGCAAACCAAGAAACAGACTCTTAACTATAGAGAACGAACTGATGGTTACCAGAGGGGAGGTCAGTAGGGGAATGTGTGAAATAGGTGATGGGGACTAAAGAGTACATTTATCGTGATGAAAAAATATAAACAAACATATATATATATAATTTAAAAAATTAAAACAATAAAATACAGTATCATGCAACATGAATGAATTTTTCAATCATAATATATTTTTCCTATTTTTCTAAATCTCCTCAGGATATAATGGATTGCAGAAAGCCAAAAATATATACAATGTATTGTGGGGTTTGTAATTTATGTAGCAATAAAACACCAGTACAGTACACAAACACTGGGAGGGGGGAAATGGAAGAAGCCTGTTGTCAGGATCTCATACTGTTTGTTGAAGTGGAATAATACAACTCAAAATAGACTGTGGTCCACCAGTCAGAATAGCTAAAATTACCAAGTCAGGAAACGACAGATGTTGGCGGGGATGCGGAGAAAGGGGAACCCTCCTACACTGTTGGTGGGAATGCAAGCTGGTGCAGCCACTCTGGAAAACTGTATGGAGGTTCCTCAAAAAGTTGAAAATAGAGCTACCATATGATCCAGCAATTGCACTACTGGGTTTTTACCCCAAAGATACAAAAGTAGGGATCCGAAGGGGTACGTGCACCCCGATGTTTATAGCAGCAATGTCCACAATAGCCAAACTGTGGAAAGAGCCAAGATGTCCATCGACAGATGAATGGATAAAGAAGATGTGGTATATATATATACAATGGAATATTATGCAGCCATCAAAAGGAATGAGATCTTGCCATTTGCAACGACGTGGATGGAACTGGAGGCTGTTATGCTGAGCTAAATAAGTCAATCAGAGAAAGACATGTATCATATGACCTCACTGATATGAGGAATTCTTAATTGCAGGAAACAAACTGAGGGTTGCTGGAGTGGGGGGTGGGGTGGGAGGGATGGGGTGACTGGGTGATAGACACTGGGGAGGGTATGTGCTCTGGTAAGCACTGTGAATTGTGCAAGACTGTTGAATCTCCGATCTGTACCTCTGAAACAAATAATGCAATATATGTGAAGAAAAAAAAGAAGAAGAAGAAGGTAGCGGGAGGGGAAGAATGAAGCGGGGTAAATCGGAGGGGTAGACGAACCATGAGAGACGATGGACTCTGAAAAACAAACTGAGGGTTCTAGAGGGGAGGGGGGCGGGAGGATGGGTTAGCCTGGTGATGGGTATTAAAAAGGGCACATTCTGCATGGAGCACTGGGTGTTATGCACAAACAATGAATCATGGAACACTTCATCTAAAACTAATGATGTAATGTATGGGGATTAACATAAGAATAAAAAAAAATAGACTGTGGTCAGTTGAAGATGTGGACCATACATGCTAAAGCAATCTCTAAAATGACACAACCAAAGCACAGCTAACACGCTAAGAAGTAGAATCGAATCATAAAATACTCAATCCAAAGAAAGCAGGAAAAAAAGGAAAAGAGGAGCTTTGCAGTTCTGCTATTTTCAAATTCCAGAGGACAAAGTGGTGAGGCCTCCCTGGAGGAGCCAGCCCCTGCCTCTGTGGGTCTCAGCTCTTCACAGCAGAGCCCACACTGAAGTCACCGCCTGCCCCAGTTCCTGTGCCGCCTACACTGGGCAAGTAAATCCCTCAGCCATCTCTGTGTGGTGCGCACGCGCGCGCGCACACACAGTGCACCTAAATCAGGTCCCTGGCTCTCCCACTGTCACCCAAGTGTCCTTTCCTGTCTTCGGATGACCCTGAGTGCCTATGTAATCCCCAGACTGCAAAAGCCCCTTCCCTTCAGCTGAGCCTCAGGCCATTTCTGGGTGTCCCTGGGACAGAGCCTGACCTGAACCCTGACTTGTTCTCTCGAAGCCTCTAACGGCTCAACTGTAAAATGAGGGAAATCCCTCGGCAGATGTGACTTCTCTCTGAGAAATACTAAGAGCCGTAGAAATGAAAATGTTAGTACACTGTCACCTCCACCCAGCCTCTCTCCCGGGGGTCCCCCGGGAGTCCTGGGTTTCTCCTTGTCTCCTCCTTGGCGTCCTTGGACATGAGTGTCCCCAGGGAACCTCCTCAGGCTCCTCCCCTGGAGCCACGGGTCTACTTATCCATCCCTCCTCTTCAGCCTCACAGATCAGCACTTTTCAGAGGTGAAACCAAAGCCGCGGCAGGCTGCGCCCTGACGGGAGACCACCACAGGCTTCCACGGTGAGGCTGGGGGGGAGAGGACAGATTGATGGGGACTTGGAGGCAGGTTGGACCCGAACTCTACCTATTACCATCGAGAACCTAGGTTCATATCCCAGCCCTATCATGTAATACCTATGAGACGTTAAGAAAATTAGTTACCTTCTCTAAACCTCAGTGACCTCATCTATAGACAGGGTTAATAAATAAATCCATCCCTCAGGGTTGCTGTGAGTATTAAAGAAATACTACATGGGAAAACCCTTGGAATCGTGTCTGGCATGTAGTAAGTGCTCAATAAATGCTAACTCTTAATATCACTGCTGAGACTAAGAATGCTTGGAGCCTGTCCAATGCTGCCTCCTGTGTGGGGTTTGAGGGGGAAAGCGAGTCCTAGAAGACCTAAATTTGAGGTCTGGCTCTTCTTGTTAGGTGAGACTGAGCAAATCACTTGGGATCTCTGCAGTTTGATGGGTTTCATTTTTCATTCATTTATTCATTCACGCAACCTCCAAGGGCTGCTCCAAGTTGCAAATGACAATATTTATTCACGTCCCTTTGCGCATTCATTTGTTCCTTCAACACGCTTACTGAGCACATATTCAGCCGTGGGCTCTGTGCTGGGCACTGGGGCAGAGAAGAAAAAGACATGGTCTCCCTACTGGTAGCACTGTCAGTCCAGCGGGGAGCTCGATCTGCAAGCCTGCGATTATTGCACGATCAAGGCATGTCCCGGAGCTCTGCTTTTAAAGGTGAGGAGAAAGGGGCGCCTGGTGGGCTCAGTCGGTTAAGCATCTTCCTTCAGCTCGGGTCATGATCCTGGGGTCCTCTGCCCCTCCCCCACTCCCCATCCCTGTGCTCGTGCTCGCTCGCTCTCTCTCAAATAAATAAATAAATAAAATCTTTTTAAAAAATAAAAAATAGGGTGCCTGGGTGGCTCAGTTGGTTAAGTGACTGCCTTCAGCTCAGTCATGATCCCTGAGTCCTGGGATCAAGTCCCACATGGGGCTCCCCCTGCTCAGCGGGGAGCCTGCTTCCCCCTCTGCCTCTGCCTGCCACTCCCCCTGCTTGTGCTCTCTCTCTCTGTCAAATAAATAAATAAAATCTTTTAAAAAATATAAAAAATAAAGGTGAGGAGAAAGATGGAAAGCTTGAGGGTTGTATCAAGTTAAGGTAGAGCTTATTTTCTCTAGACAGAGATGAACTTTTTCATATGGTGAGGGGAAAGGGGGAGAAGTAGATGTCCTGAGGACAGAAGAGAGAAAAGACATCTGTCCCTGGGAACTGAAGGAAGAGAGAGGAACATAGTCACCAGTTTGTGAGGACAGGGCGGAGCTCTGCGCGTGGTTTTGACTTTTCCGGGGGAGAAGGTGCACCTATTTCTGCAGAGAGCACCCTGCTCTGGCATCTTCATCACAGCCTCCTACCCGTCCCTCTCCTCTGCTACTCCAGAACGGTAAGCCTTGTAGAGTGACTTGGCTGGGTTGGTCTTTGGCCTCTACTCAGTCTGTAAATTCCTTTACCTCAAAGCCTCCAGAGCAACCAAGCCTCCCCTCTGGTTTCCAGAACTCCATTTGCTACTGGCTCTCACACTGCTTCTCTCCCCTCTTTCTCTCAGTCTGCTTCACTGGCATCTGCCCTTCGGGATTCTGTCTCATGCCCTCTATAAAGTTCTAATCCTCACGCAGTCATCTCCAGCCTTAATCCCCCCATTACACTCTCTCTCCATCTTATTTTTGATTGGGCATGTTGACTGGGCAACTCTTCATCTACCAGTCCTCACCACATCCAAATGCAATTAATTAATTGTACCTCGTAGCACCCCAACCCTGCTCCTCCTTTCTCAGGTTTTAGGAGCGCCAATGCAGTCATCCTCCCTAACAATAACAACAACAAAAACCCTTGACATTACTGTTGATTCCTCTGTCTCTCCCCACTTCCAATTGCTCTTAAATTGATGTGACTCTCAAAACATCTCTTCAATCTCTCTCAACACTTTCATCAGCCAGTTAACTGATCTGCTCATCTCTCAGTCTTTTTCGTCCCTTCTGCCCCTCCTTGAGGAGGTTGTTATTCTACATTTCCTTTCTTGACTGTTTAGTGTCAAGAAGCTCCATGAGGAACTACCTGAGTAATCCTAAAATGCAAAACAGGAGAGCAAATTACAGTTCACGTGACAGAGACAGACTGACTTTGTTCAAGTTAAGAGGTTCATCAGCAGGGGCACCTGGGTGGTTCAGTAGGTTAAGCGTCTCTTGATTTTGGCTCAGGTCATGATCTCAGGGTCATGAAATCGAGCCCTGTGTTGGGCTCTGTGCTGGGCATGGAGCCTACTCAAGATTCTCTCTCCCTCTACCTCTGCGCCCCCCCCCCCCCCCCCCAAAACACCCATGCCCACCCCCCCTCTCTCTAAAAAAAAAAAGAAAGGAAACGAAATAGGCTTTCTTCCATTGACCATGTTGTTCTAACAGTCTCTGATCCCTACTCCAGGGGCCAACCCAGGGCCAAAGTTAATGGGTGAGGATGGAAATACCAGCACCTTCAACACCTCCTACACCAACTTCTTCCTGATGGGCTTCCCTGGATTGTGAGAGTGGCGGCCCCTCCTGGTCCTGCCTCTTACCTTCCTTTATGTGACCATCATCTCTGCCAATACCCTGGTCATCCACACGGTGGTGGCCCAGCGGAGCCTGCACCAGCCCACGTACCTGCTCATCGCCCTGCTCCTGGCTGTCAACGTTTGTGCTGCCACTGCCGTGGTGCCCAAAATGCTGGCGGGCTTTGTGCATTATGCTAACCCCATATCACTGCACAGCTGCCTGGCCCAAATGTTCTTTATCTACTTCACTCTCCTTCTAGACTACAACCTCCTGCTGGCCATGGCCCTAGACCGCTACGTGGCCATCTGTCACCCACTCCGCTATACTGACCTGATGACCTCCCACCTGCTGGATGTGCTGGCCATTCTTGCCCTGACATGGAGCCTAGGAGTGGCAGTACCTCTGGTGGTGCTAACTTCAGAAGCTCAATTCTGCCGGACAATGGTGATTCCACACTTCACCTGTGAGTACACTGCACTGCTGAGCATAGCTTGTGGAGACTTGACTTTCAACAATAAGTTGGGACTGGCCATGCGGTTGGTCACTGTGACCTTTGACCCCTGCTAGGGGCCTCCTACACCCGCATCATTTATGCTGCCTTCCAGATCTCTTCTGGGGGAGCCCGAGCCAAGGCCTTGCATACATGTGGCTCCCACTTACTGGTCATCCTCACTATCTACCTCTCTGGTCTCTCAACCTCCATTGTCTTCCGTGTAGCCAAGACTGTGTCTCAGGATGTCCAGAACCTGCTCAGTGCCATCTACTTGCTGCTCCCAGGAGCCTTGAATCCTGTCATTTATGGGGTGAGGACCAGGGAGATCCGGCAATATGTGGAAAAGATGCTCTATAGCAAGAAATCAGCCCAGGAGGTTGGGGAGAATGCAGAGAGAATGCAAGGTATGATAGTGGAGGGGAAATTGCCAGGGTGAGACGACTTTATTAACTTGGGAAGTTGAGGCTGTGACCCCTGGGAATAAGAAATAAGCAGGCTTTACTGAGGGACAGGCTGAAATCATGAGGAGATTATGGGCTCAAATCAGCAGGCCCCTTGTTGGCCAACAATTGCTTTTTAAATTCTCAGAATGCTTTTTCTATTTCCATCCAATAATAAAACTGCTTTTACCTATTTATTTTTTTATGATTTTATTTACTATTTGAGAGAGAGAGCACGAGTGGGGGCAGAGGGAGAGGGAGAAGCAGACCTCTCAGCTGAGCAGGGAGCCCAAGGCGGGGCTTGATCCCAGGACCCTGAGATCATGACCTGAGCCGAAGGCAGATGCTCAACAAGTCTACTGAACCACCCAGGTGCCCCCCCTTTTTTAAATTTTTTTAAAAGATTTTATTTTATTTGAGAGGGAGAGAGAGCAGGGAGGGATGGGCAGAGGGAGAGGGAGAGAATCTCAAGCAAACTTCGTGCTAAGCACAGAGCCCGACACAGGGCTGGATCTCATGACCCTGAGATCATGACCTGAGCTGAAATCAAGAGTCAGACGTTTAACCAAGCCACCCAGGCACCCCATTACATATTTATCTTTCTGTTTAGTTTCTTTGTCCTCTTCCCCCTGAGAAAGCCCCAATTAATATCTGGATGTATAGAGTCCCACTGGAAGTTGTACAGAGCAAGTCAGACAGACCACGACTGCTCTGAACATTCAGTCTGGAACAAATAAATAGTCCAGGCCCTTCCCTGGGACCCAGCCTCTCCCAAATACAGCCTAAGCCCAGTCTGACCAAATATACAGGCCAGCCTTTTGGCTTCCAGTCTAACCCAAGCACACTGGTTGGGTTCTAGAGTCCAGTCAGTCCCAAACACAGGTGAGGCCCCAGACCTGATACCCCCAATCTGACACAAGCACACAGGTCAGGCCTACCCCAAGTACCCAACTAGCCCACACAAACAGGTCAGGTCCTGCCCAGGGCCACTTAGTCTGTAGATACCCAGACCAGGTCTTTTCCTGGGGCCCAGTCTGAGCCAAAGACCCGACTAGACAGACAGGGTACTTGAGTCTGACCCAAACCCACAGGTTAGGCCACTCTTCTCATGGCAGCCTGTGTGAGCTACCTAAAAGTTACTCCCTACTTAAAAGACTTCCACAACTGTCAATGGAATAGAATGTCCTTCAGGGATTTCCCTAAAAGGGGCTATGGTGCCTGCATACTGTGCGGAGCCATGTGTAAACCAGGCCCGAGTTTTCTCTCCTCTGTTTACTGATCCTAGGGAACTCCCATGAGGCCACAGGTGCAGGCTGGTAGAGGTGTAATGGGAGTGAGGACCATGGGCATTTGCGCCACTTCAGTAACTTACGTGTACTTCCAGGGCCTCTTGAGCCAAATCTTGTATATACCACTTCAATGTGTATACCATTTGATGATGGAATGCTGCTGTGCATGCCCAACTTTATGGCTTGGTGGGTCAAACAGCACGCAGTTCATGATGAGCAGCTCAGGTTGCTTAGTGGTCCATGGTGAAGCATTCAGTCTCTACTAAGGCTGAGTAGCAAGCCAAAAGATGTTTCTCAAAAAGTGAGTAGTTATCAACAGAGGATGGCAGGGCTTTGCTCCAAACTCCTAAGAGCCTCGTAGAGGCTCCAAACAGCATCCTTATCTGCCACCTCAACACCGTAGACCTGCTGGATCATATAGCCCAGGGGGCAGCGCAGCTCATGTGGCAGCCTAGGCCTGTTGCAGAGCCTTCTCTTGTTCCTAGCCCCACTCAAAACTAGTAGCTTTTCAGGTCATTTGATAAAGAGGCCAGAGTAGCACATCCAAATGAGGAATATGTTGCCATGCTGCCTCCAAAATCCAGAGGCTCACTAGGCATTGTGCCTGTCCTTTGGTTGTAAGAGGAGCCAGATGCAACAATTTATCTTTCACCATAGAGGGAACATCTCAACATGTCTCATACCATTGGAGCCCTTGAAATTTCAGAGATAGAAGGCCTCTGAATTTTTGTCATATTTCCCACCCTCTGACACACAAACGTTCTACCAGTAAGTCTAGAGTAGTTGCTAATTTTTAGGTCCAATCAGCAGGTCATCAATGTACTGGAACAGTGTCATATATTGTAGAAAAGGTGATCAAGATGAACTAAATTATGACATAGGGCTAGAAAGCTGATATACCCCTGAGGCAGAACATATACATGATCACCCAGAACCTTGCCTCTTAAAGTGTTTGATTAGGAGTACCCAATGAAAAAAAAAAAAAAAAGGAGTACCCAATGATGGTATTTTGAGTGTCTCTATTACCACATCACACCATAAACTATCAGTACTCCCTTTACTACTGGAAATAGTCATTAGTGCCTTTAAATCTAATCAGATTACAGAACCAATTCCATAAACTCCAGAACCAATTCAGAAGACTCTTCCTGAAGATTCTATTCCTCTAGAACCACTTTTGGTACCAAAATCTGTATCAGTCAGGGTTCTTATTCTCTAGAGAAACAAAACCAATGAGAGAATGGGGGGAGGGGTTGGTAAAGGAGGTTAGGTGGCAGAGGGAGAAGGAAGGGGAGAGGGCGAGAGAGATTTTAAGTAATGGTCTCACGTAATTGTGGAACTAGCAAATCTGAAGTTGGCAGAGCAGGCTAGCATGCTGGAGACCCAGAGAAGAAGTGATATTGTAGCTCAAGTCCAAAGGCAGTCTGAAGGCAGAAGTCCTTCTTTCTTAGGGGACCTCAATCTTTCTTCTCTTAAGGCCTTCAACTTGATTGGATGAGGAAACTCACGTTATGGAGGGTAATCTGATTTACTCAAAGTCTACAGACTTAAATGTTAATTTCATCTAAAAAAAATATCTTCACAGCAGTACCTAGGCTAGTGTTTGACAAAATACCTGTGTACCATGGCCTAGCCAGTTGGCACATAAAATTAACCATCACAGATGCCTAGGCTCAGAGCAAGCCTAGTCACATGTGGAAAAGGTGCCCTAGCACAGAGCCAATCTGCACCAACAGAGAGCTCCTGAACTCAAGGAAATCTGTCAAAACATAAACTGAATATGCACTAAAGGTACAGAGACTTCAGTGATCATATGCACTAGGGAATAGTCTCTGCAAAAGCAGTTTGGAAAAGTCTCAAACAGAATATTTCAACAACAACCAAAAAATCACAGGCATTACAAAGAAACAGGAAAACATAGCTCATTCAAAGGAACAAGAAAAATTGATAGAAAACATCCCTGAGGAAGCCCAGCCATCAGACTTACTATACAAAGATATTAAAACAACTGTCTTAAATATGCTTAAAGAGCTAAAGGAAAACATGGACAAATAAGTAAAGGAAATCAGAAAAGCAATGTATTAAAATCAGAATATCAACAAAGACATAGAAATTGGTCAAGGGAAACAAATTTTAGAGCTGGAAAGAATAACTGAGATAAAAAATTCATTAAAGGGGCTCAACAGATGTGAGCGTGAAGAAAAATCAATGACCATGATGATAGCACAGCTGAAATTACTGAGTCTAAGGAACAAAAAAAGAATTAAGAAAAGTGAATGAACTCTAAGGGGCCTGTGGGACACAAGCAGTGGGCCAAAAGATGCATTATGGAGTCCCAGAAGGAAAAGAAAGAAATGGGCAAAAAGATTATCTGAAGAAATAATGGCTGAAAACTTCCCAAATTTAATGAAAGATGTCAATCTACTGATCCAAGCAGCTCAACAAACATCAAGGAGGATAAACTCAGAGATCCACACCAAGATACATTAAAATCAAACTGTCAAAAGCCAATAGGATGGCTATTATCAAAAATACAAGGGGCGCCTGGGTGGCTCAGTCGTTAAGCGTCTGCCTTCGGCTCAGGTCATGATCCCGGGGTCCTGGGATCGAGCCCCGCATCGGGCTCCCTGCTCGGCGGGAAGCCTGCTTCTCCCTCTCCCACTCCCTCTGCTTGTGTTCCCTCTCTCACTGTGTCTCTCTGTCAAATAAATAAATAAAATCTTAAAAAAAATTTAAAAAAAAAACAAAAAAAAAAAAAAAAATACAAAAAACTAGCAATTGTTGGCAAGGATGTGGAGTAACTGGAACTCTCATGCGCTACTGGTAGGAATGTAAAATGGTGCAACTCCAATAAAAAAGTTTGGCAGTTGCTCAAAAAGTTAAACAAAGAATTATGATATATTCCCACAATTCCACTTCTAGGTATACACTCCCCAAAACGGAAAACAGTAATTCAAACAGATACTTGTGCATCAATGTTCACAGCAGCATTATTCACAATAGCCAACAGGTGAGAATAACCCCAATGTCCATTAACATATGAATGGATAGACAAAATGTGATACATACTACAATGGAATGTTACTCAGCTTTTAAGAGGAATTAAATTCTGCTATATGCTACACGGATGAACCTTGAAAACATGTTAAGTGAAGTAAGCCAGACACAAAAGGTCACATATTGTAGTATTCCATTTATATGAGGTACCTAGAATAAATAACTTCAAAGACAGAAAGTAGAACAGAGATTACCAGGGATTGAGAGAAGGGAATGAGGAGTTATTGTTTTAGAGTTTCTGTGTGGGATGATAAAAAATGTCTGGAAATAGGTAGTGGTGATGGTTGTATATTGTATATGTACTTCATGCCGCTAAATTATATGCTTTAAAGTGGGTAAAATGGTAATATTTATTTAAGTATATTTTACCACAATAAAAAGAGGAAATAGGCATATGTTAAAATCAGAATTCTGCACAGCATCTAGGTAATTTTTCTTAAAATTTCTTCCCTGAACTCTCAAAGTTCAGAAAATGTTTTTTTTCAAATTTAACCTCTGTATGAAAATAAATGACAAATTTGGTCTCACACAGTCACTTAGAAACGTTTATTTCAGAATGACCTATAGGACCTTATCCAGATAAAGGTCCTGTCAGCACTTCTCACAGGTTGACTCAGTTTTGTTTCTATGGACCCACCAGTGAAAGCAGCAAAATGAAGTTTCCTTACGAAAACTGAGGTCACCAGAAAAGGGTGCCAGGTGGGCAATGAAACCCTACTCAATCACTCCCTATTTGCAAGGTGACTTCTTTTGCACTCCTAAAACTTCTACTTTGATTCCCAAGATATCAATTTAAAAAATTAATACTTTCACACTATATAGAAACAGTACTTTAAATTGACTGATCTTTTTGCTGCAATTAAGGTCCAGCAAAGCCTTAGCACTTCAAGCAAACCTACTACACCTATCTATGCTCAAAAAGTAGTTTGGCTGTGAGGAAGTGCTGGTCTCTTCTAAGCCTTTCCTCAGGACCCACACATCAGACATTCCTCTCTATTCTCCAGAGAGCACACCATGGCTGCTGTGTTCCTCTCCTTCTCTTCTTCTTTTGTTGCCTTCTCCTTATCTTTCAGCTTCTCTTTATTTAGAGTGAACTGGATTGGATTTGCTGCTGGTCGTGTCCTTAAGTAATACATCCCAGTCTTCAAACCCTACAAAGGAAGCAAATACAACTACTAGAAATTGTAAGAATACTAGGCATTCGAGACCAATGTTTAAAATACATTTCCATAAACCAAGTCAGACTGTTTTCTATACCTGAAACTCCAACTCCTCTAGGAAGCCTTCTCAAAAATGCTTAAAGAGGTAGAGTCAGACAGTATACTGTGTTCCTTTTGCCACTAAAAAAGCTTACCTCTTTGGAAATGTCAAATATTTTTGTTCTTTAGTCTTTTCTTGTTTTGATGTGTATAATTTACAAGTTTGCCTAAAACATGTCTGTCTTATAACTATTTATAGAGCTAGACTGTGTCTCTGTAAAGAACAGATGGTGACTACTTCAAGGATAAGGATCATCTTCTATTCAGTATCCCCAGTCTTGGCACACAGTATGTGGTCAATAAATGCCTCTTAAATTAAAAAAAAAAAAAAAAATTGTAAATCTATATAAATACCCAGAAGATTGCCAGGTAATAAGGATAGAATCCAGAATCACAGGACTTTACAGCTGGCAATGAAAAGCTAAGTAACTGGCTTTTATACTGTATATCGTTAAAGTGGGGAAACAAAGGATGTTTTTGAATAGTGGGTTGACGCATGTAAAAGTTTCATTTTAGAAACAGCAGCAGTGCACAAGACAGCCTAGAGCAGATACTAGAAGCAGGGAGATCAGCTAAGAAGTTTAAGAATAATGGCAGTGGAACAGGAAGAAAGATATTCAAGAAACAGTACAAAGGAACAACCACCACAACTTGGTGAGTGTTTGTATGGAGAATAAGGGGAGAGTTGTAGGTAACTCCAAGGTTTCATACCTAAGAATGAAATAATCCTAAAAGAAACAAGAAAATCGAAGCGAGAGCTTGATCTGGTACAAAAACCATGATTTGGTTTTAACATCTCGAAGTGAAAGAACTGCTAGGTGGCAATATTTAATGGTAGCTAGAATATAAAACTGTTCTAATTCCAAAATACCCCAACTTCCTTGATTTCCTCCACCAACCTGCTTCCAGCCGTAGAAATGCATACTGGTGAGTTTGCCATAGTTAGGCTCAGCAATGTGGATGTTCAAAGATTGGCTTTGATCAATGAAAGCACCTCTTTCAGCTGCCATCTTAAGAACGGTTTTCTGTGAAATTTCCCACACAGTCTTATAAAGTTGCTTCAGGTCATCAGGAATTTCTGGTATGCTCTGAAGAAGAAAAAACAAATGTTTGTTGCAGTCTGGCTGAAGAAATCAGGACAATTAACGTAATTAATGACACAAGGGTCTGGCCTTAGTTCTAGTTCCTGCCAGGTCTGACCGTATCATCATCATACAATATGATCCCTATCAAGTTTCCTAAGACGCTCACCTCTGGTTTAGAATGTTCAACAAAACTCCATTTAATCAACAAAATATCTGGCTAGTGGTAATGATTTTAAGATCCATTTCTATTTGGATTATAGCCAAAATATTCATTGTTCTAAAGGTACTTATAATCATTTATTAAGCAGCAAAAAATGACCCTTGAATTTTACAGAAAACACAAGTAATCAGGGCTGTAACTCATAGGCAGACAATCAAGGGAAGCAATGAAACAAACCCCTTTTGGACTCAATAGAAATAATGTTTTCTTAGGTCTAGGGTTAATTTGCATCAAAACATACAGACTAGCTAATGCTACCATTTCTGCCAGCAAATATAGAAATGTTACAGAAATCCTTATCTGTGTTGGCAGGGAGACAAATGTTTAGACAGAGGCCTCCACCTACAAAAATAAACACTTCTTGATTCTTGGCTGCAAATATTTTATTGTTAAACACTATCTGTCGCTCTGTTTTTTGGACTTTTGAGTCCTCAGTCTCCACCATACTTTTTAAATAAGTTTGACTCTAATTTCACACTGTATATCAGTGGTCCCCAAACTTTAATGCATTTTGGAATTTTAAATACCTAGGGAGTATTTAAAAAAATACTAATGCCTGGCTCCCATTTCCAGACATTCTAATTTAACTGTTATGGGGTACAACCTAAGCTTCACAATTTTAAAAGCTCCCCAACTGGTTCTAATGTACAGAAAAGTCAGAAACTACTGCTTCATATTATTGCACAAACAAGAGGGTAAAGCCTAGCTATGTGAAAATGTATATAATACTAGCACAACAATGCAGAGGTTAACATAAGCCCATATGACCACAGTGAATAACCTTTCTCTCCACTGCATGGGGTAAGTGAGAAGGTACCAATGTCCAACTCAGCTTCTAAAGAGCACACTTGATTTTTCATTCTGTACCTGGATAGAACCATTGCATGCAATAATCTGATTTTTCATCTCTTCATTCCACAAGCCCCGCTCAGTAAGATCCTTCAGTAAGTGAGGATTTACAATCTGAATAGAAAAGCAAAAAAGATGTCAAGGAATAAATAAGAATGACAGAGCCTAAAAAGGATCACAGGCCTGGAGCTTAAAATAAATAAGATCACTGAAGAAGTATTTAACATTAAATTAGTTGGTAAATTCTATATTTTATAAGACTGAGAGGCCCATCCTACCAAACAAAAGTTATATTCCTTTAAATTCTTGATCTGTGATTCAAGAAACATGATATTTACAAAAATAAAAAGAACTAGCATTGCCTAAGATGGGTAAATCTATGTGGATTACTTCTTTTTTTCCCCCCTAAGTAAGGATACAATAAATACTTAAGAAGAAAAATTAGAAATGTATCTACTCCAAACCTTACAGAAATTTATTTCAGGTAATCTGGAAATTCACAAATAAAATCTTTTAAATTAGTGGTTCTCGGGGCGCCTGGGTGGCTCAGTCGTTAAGCGTCTGCCTTCGGCTCAGGTCATGATCCCAGAGTCCTGGGATCAAGCCCTGCATCAGGCTCCCTGCTCCGCGGGAAGCCTGCTTCTCCCTCTCCCCACTCCCCCTGCTTGTGTTCCCTCTCTGGCTGTCTTTCTCTCTGTCAAATAAATAAAACCTTTAAAAAAAAAAAAATTAGTGGTTCTCAACCCTAGCTGCACATTAGAATTACCTGGGAACTTAAAAAAAACACTGGTGCTACCCACCAGAAATTCTAATTTGTAAACCAGGTTGAGAACTATTGTCATGGTTCCATATACTTCTTGCTTCTATATACATCTTGAGTTTCACTGTATACATCTAGAGTATCATCAACTTAAGCATCTGAGGTCATAGTATACATCATTATGATTACAGAATGGTTAAATATCTTGTGAACTCTAATATCAACAAGCTACTTTCATACCTGACCCTCAATCATTCATTCTTTTTTTTTTTTTTTTTTAAAGATTTTATTTATTTACTTGACAGAGAGAAGGCACACAGAGAGGGAACACAAGCAGGGGGAGTGGGAGAGGGAGAAGATGGCTTCCCACGGAGCAGGGAGCCCGATGTGGGGCTCGATCCCAGGACCCTGAGATCATGACCGGAGCCGAAGGCAGACGCTTAACGACTGAGCCATCCAGGCGCCCCTCAATCATTCATTCTTTTAACAGATATTTGTTAAATGTCTATTATTAAATAACTTAGAATAATATTGGAGATAAAGTGGACTCCCTATCAAAGCTTTGCCCCCATACTAAGCAAAAGGGACATACTAAATATGAGTTGGCAGTTACTCCCAACAACAGGCTTTTGCAAGATCTCCTGTAGGTCTAGTGGTGATCTTCTCACCTGAAATTCTCCTGACAAGACTCTGCGAGTATAGATGTTGCTGGTATAAGGTTCAATGGACTCATTATTTCCCAGAATCTGAGCAGTTGAAGCAGTAGGCATCGGGGCAATAAGTAAACTGTTTCTTATACCATACCTAAAGAAAAGGAGATTATTAGGTGCTGGTACTAAAACTACAATCTGCCAGGAAGGCAGCTACTTCAAGTCACTGCAGTAAATGCAGATGCTACGAGTGACGTCATACATGCATTAGACTCACATAATGACTTTTGAATTTAACCCCTATAAAGATGCAACTCACAATATGAGTGGTATAGCTTGCCCCTCTCCTAAATGCCTGACTCCTAAACAAAATTAGTACAATTTTACTGCTGGCGATTCTTATCATGCCATGACTTATTAGCACTTGACACACTAGCTTACCCAAGGAAATAATGGAATGGCTGTTGAAGAGTCCCCACCTGTATCAGGGTACATTCATTCAACCCTCATTCTTTTCTATGTGCTCTATGATTACTGTGCTAAGCCCTTTCAGGAAACATAATGATGTGAAAGTGGTCAGAATCTGACATCTATCACCAAAATTCTCCATAGGGAAAAATTATGCTCAAAGTATATTCCTGAGTTCCTCTATCACCTCTTCAATCATAAGTTCCTAGAGGAAGCTTAACATCTTTTGACTCTATTCACTGCCAAAGAGAGTGCTTTAAGGAAGAATATACTATCTGAACACTGAGAAATCTTCAAACTGCCCTTAGCTCGTCCTTCAAAGCTCAGCCTAAGAGATGACCACTCTAGAGCATCTTTCCCGACCAGGCAGAAAATATTAAATACAAAAGCCAAATATAAGTATTTCTTCTGCAAACATTTTCTATGACCTGTACCTTTATGTATACTTTACTTGTGCTACATGTCTCACCTTACTTAGTAAGTCTTAAGTTTCTCAAACACCAAGAGTTTGGTCTTTCCTATATTCTATACCTCTGGATTTATATAGTACTTAGCTTAAAGCTTCATATCCTAATGGAATCTGTACAACCAGGATCTTAATCTCACTTTGTCATTCTCTAGTTTTGAGGTATCAAGAAAACCACCAACTGACTTCATGTCTTACTTCCTCAACAAAGTGGACAGTGATTTCCTGTCCAAAGATAGGAAAACATTTTGAAAAGTCATATATATATATATATTATATATATATATAAAAGACACACCAAACTATGGAATTGTCTGTAATCATTAAAAACATTAGGTAGGTCTGCATGTACTAAGAGAAAGATGTCCAAAATAAATCTTAGAATATGTCAAGTTTGATCATATTTTTATAACAAAACTGTGTGCATCTGCAAATGTACTGAAAAAGGTCTAGAAAAATACACACCATTAACAATGGTTATCTCTGGTAAAAGGAATAAGTTGGTTTGTATTTGTTTTGTGGAACAAGTGGTTGGCAGAAGAGGTATAAAGAAGGGCTTTCACCTTCCATTTTGTTTCTGTATTTGAACTTTGCTATTCATGTATTAATTTTGAAATTTTAAAAAGTTGTGTATAGAAAAATATCCATGGTATTTTGAGGAAGAAAAAAACAAAAAATAAAATACATGTCCATTTTTGTAAAAGTTGAATTTGCATATAAATGTACCCAGGCACACACATTCAGAAGAAAGTCTGAAAGATGAAAGACAAAAAGATACAAACAGATTTTTAGGAGGTGGTATTGAGATAATTTCATTTTACTCCCTTTCACACATACGTTTTCCAAAATTTTCTAACATGTCTTAGTGAGTAATAAAACAATTTTAAGGCAAATAGATATTTTTTAAAGAGTACTTTAAAGCTACTGCTTCCTTCTGTAAACATTAAACACTCTGCATATGCATTAACCCAGAGATGACAGGCTCATGAAGAAAGTGAAAACAATTTGTTTTATTATTCATTAAGCAAAACATGCTACCCGCCCTTAAATCTTTTATGTTTATTAGCTTGAAAGGCCTTAAAAACCTCAAGTTTTACATTTTTCTTTCACAGTTTAACATATTACCCTCCAAAACCTCTTCCAAATCCCTAACTTACTCCTATGACAACCAATTCAGCAAAAGCCATTTACGTGCCCAAGGGAGTTAAGCAATAAAAAGTGAAAAACTTTTAAAAAGCAAGCACACTTGGAAATATGAAGTTTAAGGAGAAAAAGAATTGCTTAATCCAGGTAGTTAAACCCCTAAAATAAGATCAACTAATAATACCTACCATTTATTAAAATGCTTTCATTGCACCAAGCAATTTGTAGGTTACTACTCATATATTATCTTACAAAGTATTTTTACAAAAATAGTTCTGTAGATAGGTCATTTTAGCCCCATTTAAAAGAAAAAAAATGAGTTTCAGAAGTTAAAATAACACACCTAACTTCTGAAAGCCAGAATGAGAACCTAAACCCTCCTTACTTCAAAACTACCTTACATCTCTTTGCTTACTTTGCAATCTTCTCCTTGAGAAGTTTCCAGTCCCACAGGTCTGTGGGAGTAACATTCCACATATCATACTGAAGGATCTAGGGAATAAACAATGCAAACTTATGACAAATCACTCTATAACAATTTAAAACAATGACAAAAACCAAATGACTAACTGCCATTCCCCACAACCCAACAAATGTCTTCTAGTAGAACTGTGTGAGGAATCCAAGGTCCAGAGATTTCCTTGGACAAACTTTCATGCAGTCATATTGATCAAAAGCAGGCTAAGAAACCTGGCTTATCTCTTCCCCATGTCCCTGATGTGAGCCCTCAGAGGATTCGTATCATATCTACAAACCGGGAAATCCTAACATTCATAAGTATGTTGCTGAGATGCATTCTCTTTTTGTACAATAAAAATGTTACTCCAATTTCATCTTTCTTAATTGCCTTGATCTATTTACTTAGCTATTAAACACCTATTTTCAAACCACTGGATATCAGATTTCCTAAATATCAGCAGGAACATCAGGACTAAAAATAACATAACATTTTATTTTATACAGAAGAGACTCATACTACCAATAATAAAGGCAGTGTAGAAAGCAGAATTCTAAGACAGTTCCCAGGTTCTCACCCCCTGGTGCACAGGCCATGTATAATGTCCTCCTCCTGAGTGTGGACAAGACCTGGGAATATGATGGATGTTACTTACATAATTATGGCAAAGATGAAAAGTTTCTGCAGATGTAATTAAGGTTACAAATCAGTTAACTTTGAGTTAAACAAAAGAGAGGATATCCTGAGTGTACCTGACTTATCAGATGAAAACCCTCAAAAGAGCAACTGGACTGGGGCCTTCTTGAAATGACTCTCCCTCCTACTGGCTTTGAAGAAGCACAATGTCATGAGTTCTACAGGTACAAACAAATGAATTCCGCCAAAAACCAGGTGAGCTTGGAAGAGGACTCTGAGCCTCAGAGGAGACCGCAGCCTCTATCAACACCCTGACTGGGGCACCTGGGTGGGTCAGTCGTTAAGCGTCTGCCTTCGGCTCAGGTCATGATCCCGGGGTCCTGGGATTGAGCCCCACATCGGGCTCCCTGCTCCGCAGGAAGCCTGCTTCTCCCTCTCCCACTCCCCCTGCTTGTGTTCCCTCTCTCGCTGTGTCTCTCTCTCTCAAATAAATAAACAAAATCTTAAAAAAAAAAAAAAAAACACCCTGACTATAACCTTGTGAGACCCAAAGAAAACAATGTAGCTGAGGCAAGCCTGGACCCCTGGCTCAAGGAAATGGAGATAATGTATATTGTTTTTATCTACTAAATCTAGCAAAAGAAAACTAATACAGTTAGAATTCTTCTTAAGTCGCTTTTACCAATGACTAGTTCCGTATAAAACATTAAAATAAAGGGGCATCTGGCTGGCTCAGTCGGTGGAGCATGAGACTCTTGATCTTAAGGTTATAAGTTCAAATCCTTTGTTGGGTGTAGAGATTACTCAAAAATAAAATCTTGGGGTGCCTGGGGCTCAGCTGGTTAACTGTCTGCCTTCAGCTCGGGTTGTGATCCTGGGGTCCTGGGATCAAGCGCCACGTGGGGCTCCCTGCTCAGCGAGGAGTCTGCTTCTCCTGCTCCCTCTGCCCCTCCCCCCAGCTTGTTCTCTCTCTCTCTCAAATAAATAAAAAGTCTAAAAAATAAAATAAAATCTTAAAAAAAAACACATTAAAACAGAGTATAGTTTCCTATGGCTGGTATAACAAATTACCATAAATTTGGTGGCTTAAAATAAAAATCTGTGCTCACTTCGGCAGCACATATACTAAAATTGAAATGATACAGAGAAGATTAGCCTGGCCCCTGTGCAAGGATGACACGGAAATTCATGAAGCATTCCATATTTAAAAAAAAAAATTTTATTCTCATAGTTCTGGAAGCCAGAAGCCCAAAATGAACATGTTGGGAGGACTCTGCTCCCTTCAGAGGCTCTGGAGGAGATTCTGTTCTTTGCCTCTTCCAGCTTCTAGTGGCTATCAGCATTCTTGGGTTGTGGATGCATTACTCTGACTTCTGCCTCCATGGTCATGTTGCCTCCTCCTCTTCTCTGTCTCTTTTTTTTTTTTTTTTAAAGATTTTTTATTTTTATTTATTTGACAGAGAGAGGGAACACAAGCAGTGGGAGAGGGAGAAGCAGGCTTCCCGCCGAGCAGGGAGCCCGATGCGGGGCTCGATCCCAGGACCCTGGGATCGTGACCTGAGCCGAAGGCAGACGCTTAACGACTGAGCCACCCAGGTGCCCCTTTCTTCTCTGTCTCTTTTAAGAACTATTGTCACTGAATTTAGGGCCCACCTGGGTAATGCAGGATAATCTCATTTCAAAATCCTTAATTACATCTGCAAAGACCCTTTTGAAATCCAAAACGTTAACACTCATAGGTCCAGGGATTAGGATGTGAACACATCTTTTTGTAGGCTACCATTCAGCCTACTGTAAGAACTTAGAGGCAAAAAGAAATTTCATCCATATACTTACTCCTCTGCTGACTGGAGAGCCCTCATAGGTTTCATATGGGCCATGCTCCTTGGCCAGGTCACAGCTGGCTTCCAAGGCTCCATAATAAATGGTTTCAAAGATCTGCTTATTCAGTAGCTGGGCTTCTGGACTCTCAAAAGGATACCTCATCAGAATAAAAGCATCTGCCAGACCTTGTACCCCGATTCCAATGGGGCGATGGCATTTATTTGATAAGCATGCCTTTGTGCCAACAGATTTAGAGAAGAAGGAGACATTACTGAACAGAAAAGGCAACACTCTGCACCAAATGATACATGCTCTTTTTTTATCTCTGTTTTCTCACACCATTCCAATGACAGCCATTTAAATGATGACTGGCAGATCATGATAAGCTCCCTCCAACTTGGATTTCAAGAATTACCAATAAGCAGAGACCTCTATTCATACCTCTGGGACAGGGTAGTAGTTAATATCAATAATTTTATTCAAGTTTCGGACAATGACTTTGGTGACTTCAGCCAGCTTCTTAAAGTCATATGTGTGTTCTGATGTGACATACATATTCAGGGCCAGGGAAGCCAAGTTACAGACTGCAACCTGGAATGCAAAGAAAAAGAGTCAAGAATCACACAATTTTTATTTCTTCCCCCTGTGTCAATGACGACACCATGTAAGCCTCTAACACTATAAAATTTGTATCTTTATCTTCTCCCTCTTCATTGTTCATTTCTAAATCCCAATACCTATCCACGTGTGAGCTGTAACATGCACCAGTGAAATAGGTAAGATAGAGAATCTGTGTTCCATAGTCCATGGCTCTATTACCAGACAGACCTCCCATCGTGCTCTAATTTCTTATGTGTATCTGTCTCAGTCAGTAGATGTGTGCTGTCCAATACAGTAGCCACTAGCCACATGTAGCTATTTAAATAAAATTAAAAATTCAGTTTCTCAGTGGCACTAGTCATATTTCATGTGCTCAACAGCCACCAGATACATTTCCATCACTGCAGAAAGCTCTTCCAAATTACACATTCCCACCTTACTCTTACTGAGATTCTGATAAGTTCCTAACAATAGGGGATCAAATTTGTGAATTTTGCAAAAGCTCTTCAGGTGATTTTCCACTACACTACACTAGGTGGTAAGCTTTTTCAGGAAAGAAACACATCTTATTTAACCTTATATTTTTAGTACTAGTACCACATCTGGTATATAATAAATGCTTAATAATGCTGAATGAATACACTTCCTTTTCCATTTTGGACTATCTTAACCCAAAATCTCAACTCCTCTCACCTAGACTCCCTCATGCCCTTCATATCTAACTCAATTCTACACATTGCCTAAGTACCCAGTTTTAAAGCATAGCTCGGATTGCATAAGTCTGATAAATGCTAGGGAGAAAAATAAGGCAGGAAAAGACAAAAGGGTTCTAGGAACAAGGACAGAAGGAGTGCCATTTTTAAATAGAGTTGTCAAGGAAGATCTCACTGAGAATGAGACATACGAACAAAGAACTGAAAAGGTTAGACAGCAAGCCACGTGGCTATCTGGTGGAGGAGAGCATTTTAACATTCAAAGTAAAAGGCAAAAATCCTGAAGAGGGAATGTGCTTGATATACTTGGAAATTAGTAGGGCGGGAGCACAGTGAGCAAGGGGGAAAGTAACAGGAGATGAGATGGGCATACTCAGTTGTGCATGAACCCACAGGGCACTGTAAGAATTCTGGATGGAGGGCGCCTGGGTGGCTCAGTTGGTTAAGCGACTGCCTTCGGCTCAGGTCATGATCCTGGAGTCCCAGGATCGAGTCCCGCATCGGGCTCCCTGCTCGGCAGGGAGCCTGCTTCTCCCTCTGACCCTCCCCCCTCTCATGTGCTCTCTGTCTCTCTCATTCTCTCTCTCAAATAAATAAATAAAATCTTTAAAAAAAAAAAAAAGAATTCTGGATGGAAATGAATGAAGTACTGATACATACTACAACACAGATAAGCCTTGAAAACATGTTAAGTGAAAGAACCTGACACAAGAGACCACCATGTTATATGATTCTGTTTATAGAAAATGTTCACAAGAGGCAAATCCAGAGGCAGAAAATAGATTAGTAGTTGCCAGGGGCTGGGGGAAGAGGGTAATAGCGAGTGACTGCTAATGGGTACAAGGGTTCTTTCTGGGTTGATGAAAAGTGTTCTAGACTTAGATACTGGTGACAGTTACACAACCTTGTGGATATACTAAAAAAACACTGAAATGTACACTTAGAAGGGTGAATTTTATGGTATGAGAATTGTATTTCAATTTTTAAAAAATGAACAAACTCTGGATGGGTTGGAAAGTCAAAGAGGAGTGTTGAGTGCAGGAAGGATATGATCTAATTTTTGTTTTAAGAAGGGTCATTCTAGTCTCTGTAGCATAATCTATTTTGTACAATAGTTACTTGAGTACAGTACATGCCAATTTTCTCCAACAGTGAATTATATGTTTCCAAAGGGCAGGGCCTGAGCTATAATCATTTACATCCCAGAGCACTTGGTACAGTGTCTTGCACATAGCTGGTGCTCAGTAACTCTGGCTGAATTAAACCACAACCTTAGCAGTATGTTTAATTCACTTACCATTTTCTTCCCAACTTTTCATTTGTCATGTGTGTTAGGTCCTAGCATATGGGATCTGCTCCTTCCTCATTTCCATAGTTTAAATCCAACATCCAAGCAGCCTGTCATCCAACCACTGCAATAATCTCCGTAAGCTAACCTCCAACCTCCTCTCACACCAAGACACTCTATTACCAGAAGCAAGAACTATCCTTCTCATCCTAGCATTTTGACGCTATTTTCCTTTCAGGAACCTACAAGGGCTTCCTACTCTGTGACATGCGAGACATTTCACCTACTATCTCCCCTCCCCCAGCCACAGCCATCTCTCCATATACCAAACCATAATGTATTTGCTCCATCAGAACAAACTTATTTGAAACTCTCTGCACAAAACCTATTCCTGTCTCTGATCTGTCTGACAGGCTGTTCTTCCCAAATGGAAAGCTTTTCGATAAACTTTTTTTTTTTACATCAAATCTGTGTCCCACCTCTAGCCTCGCCTCTTCTATGAATCGCCTTAAAGATTTGACATTAGAATTTTGTCTCACCATTCACTGAAAGGACTCTCTACCTGCTTACATACTTTAAACTGAATGAGCATCCTGACACATTCTTGTGTTTGTCCTAAACCACCATAACTGAACACCGAGAAAAGATTATTACAACAATGTGTGTGTAAGATAAAAAGTGAGTCTTTCCTACATGGCTTAGACTATAAGATATTTAAGGGCACAGATTACATCTGTTCCTTTCTTTGTCATCTCTATTTTAGTGCCCTTCTACTTATAGCAAACTATGAAAACTCCCTTCCCCTATCTCAAGTGAAATCAAGTGAGGGATTCACAAATTAACTGCCTAAGATTCTTCTCTCAGGACTCTGGGCAGAAGTTTGTCTACCTACCTCATCTTTGCTGGTATACTCTACTATTTCTGTGCACAGGTTGCTGCATTTGATCGTTCCCAGGTTCTGCTGGTTGCTCTTCCGATTACAGGAATCTTTGTAGAGCATGTACGGGGTACCTGTCTCTGTCTGAGACTCAATGATGGCATACCAAAGCTGCTGAGCTTTTACAACTTTGCGGACACGACCCTGTTTCTCATAACTGAAAGGCAAAGCTAATATTATTTTAATATTCCCTAAGAAAATCTTTATTGCAGACAACTTGAAGACACTAAAATATAAAATTATGAAAATTCTTAAATGTTTACTATGTTTTGCTAAGACAGAAGGGGAACAAAAGGAATAGGATATTCATTTTACTGTGGCTAGAGAGACAAAGGAAAATCAGGCAGCTCTGGACCCATTAGAATATACCCAAATCCCACTAAATCAACAATACCCTTCATAAGGAATAGGAATAACACCTAAAGTAGTCAAATCTACTGTGCTATTATTTAATGAACTAGTGACATGTGTTCTAGCTGTTCTTGATTTCTGTGGGCAATATAAAGCATAACTTTTTAAATCAAATGTACTGTGAGACAAAGCAAAATAATAACCCTTTACCTTAATTTTTATAAGTATCAATTAAAAACCAAAGCACCTCTTTATAAGTCACAAAATTTTAAAGAAAGAAGATAGAAACCAAATTTTGGTGAAGATTTGGGTAGCAAATCTGACCAAAATAAAATTATTAATCACATTCTCTCCCGAATGTTTCTGAAGATTCCTAGAAACTGGCTAGGATGACGTTTTGAAATTTGAATCCCCCAAATAAAAGAAACACATGATTAAAAATTATTACTTCATATTTTTCCCATACCTTTCATATAGCTTCTCAAATTCCTCTCCCCAAACCTCATCCAGACCAGGACATTCATTTGGACACAACAAAGACCAGTCCTATAAAGGGAAGAACCCATAAGAGACTTGAAATAACCAACCGCACATACTCCATTAGGAACATGGCAAGGGATAGGGTGGCTTCCATAGACTCTCTTGGAAATCTGCTGTAGAAATAACCATTTTGGGGTGCCTGGGTGGCTCAGTCGGTTGAGCGACTGCCTTCGGCTCAGGTCATGATCCCAGGGTCCTGGGATCGAGTCCCACATCGGGCTCCCTGCTCTGTGGGGAGCCTGCTTCTCCCTCTCCCACTCCCCCTGCTTGTGTTCCCTCTCTCGCTGTGTCTCTCTCTGTCAAATAAATAAATAAAATCTTTAAAAAAAAAAAAAAAAGAAATAACCATTTTGGGCTCAGGCTCAAACATCTAGTTCTGCCTGTTTATACATGACCTTTAAGCATTTAGGTCAGATAGCATCTGCTTTAGAGAATAAAAACCCAAAAGGGCAGGAATGGCATCTCTTAAATTGCTTAAAATGCCTTCCATAGCATAACACATAGGTGGGCTCTTCCTAACCATGATTTAAGATGACAAAAAAGAAAGCTGATATGAATCAAGTTGTTCTTACCAACAGGTACCTCTTTCTCACCTGATTAGTCTCCACTCGTTTCATGAAGAGATCTGGAATCCAAAGGGCAAAGAAAAGGTCCCTGGCACGCTGTTCTTCCTTTCCTGTGTTCTTCTTTAAATCCAGAAACTCAAAAATGTCTAAATGCCAAGGCTCCAGGTAAATAGCAAATGCCCCAGGTCGCTAAAGGCAAGTAAACCATCATTCTTTTCAGAATCAGAATGAAACAAAAAAACTTCATATTTTCCAAAGCAATTTTATAATATCACCTTTGATCTTCACAATTAAGGAAATAAATGAGATAATACAAATAAAGGTACTACAAATATAAGTAGTAATATTGTCCTTACAATTCTAGGAGTAAAAAAGAGCAATTGATAAGAACAAGATGAAATCACTAGTCCAAAGTGACACAATGAACTGCAGATGGAGCTTCCTTTCAGATGCCATACAACTCACTTGACCTTATATGAGAGGTATACAAAGCCCATAGGAAATCACTTTATCTTTGACAATAAGTTGTGCTCTTATTAAAGATCAAAAAAGTGATGTCTTATCAAGGTCTCCACAGATCGTTTTTAAAGTTCATCAAGGGAAATCCATAAACTAACAGTTGATTAGTGTGCCTACGTATCTGTCCAAAGCAAGCTCAAATTGCAACTATCCTGCTGTTAACACTGGGTAAACAATCCAATCCTCTCAACTTTACTTCTCCCTCTGTGAAATAGGCAGAGTTTTGTTTTTGTTTTTTAAAGAAAAAGCTATAAGACTATTACAACCCCTTTTCAAGGTCAGATATTAATATTAAGTCACAACTTTAGAAATTCTTTGCCAATAAGCTGTCACATAAAGAAGCTGCCTAGGGGGAGCCTGGCTGGCTCAGTGGGTACAGCATGTGACTCTTGATCCTCAGAGTCATGAATTCAAGCCCCACACAGGGTGTGGAGCCTACTTAAAAAATAAAAAATATAAAAATAAATAAATAAAAGCAAGCTGACTAGACCATTGGCTGCCTGGAGCCAGGGGAAAAGTCTGTATGCGTGGGGGTGATGGGGTGAGTAATCAAAGGTGCCTGCGTAAACATTTTGGGGTAATGGGAAATGTTCTATATCTTGATTGGTGTAGTGACAAGTATATATATTTGTCAAAATCCATCAAACTGTACACTTAAAGTGTGTACACATTTAAAGTAAGTAAATTATACCTCATTAAATTGATTTTAGAAGTGAAAAAAAGGAGTTAGAAATATATACAGTATATTAGGAATGTAGTTAGAAATATATATACAGTAAATCATCTTATTTGAAGCATACATGGTTAAAGATTTTTAGTTCTGATTTCCAGGACTTTCGAGTAACAGAACATACCTTGTTTCCACCTTGATCCACATATCGAGCTGTGTTGTTATATACTCTTAGCATTGGTACAAGGCCATTGGAATTGCCATTAGTCTGAAAGAGAAACCAAGAATAAAGGCATCTGGAGGAGAAAAGTGGGACTAAGCAAGGAAAAGAACAAAATGGCTCAACAAGTTACTCTCTCCCAGTCTATATAAAGTCTTATCTGCTCTCCATCTCTCCCTTTGCTTTGAAAACAGAATACCCAATATAAAATGAACAAAATGTTGTTTTTCTCTTATTATTGCTGTAATGTTGTTGTTACATCTCTAATTTACAATGAGATACAACATTACAAGTCAAAAGAATCTGAAATTTAAATTCCATACCCTCTAATGGACATTATATAGATCTATACTTTGGGTAGAGTAAAAACACTACTACAGTGTCTTTTTCCCAAAAGAATTCAAGGCAACTTACAGTAAGAATTATATACAATGGATAAATAAAGACAATAAAGATAAATGGAGATTCTCAACAATAAATGGATCCTAGAATGAAAGTAAGAAAATATAGACTCCTCAAACTAGAAGATACCTCATCAAATTTTAAAAATAATCCTTCTAACTCCAAAGCAAGCCTTTAAACGTCTAGAAAAATAAGTGAACAATAGCTCACCCTACTATTATGTGTAAGTGCTCCAAAACACTACATAATGGAATAATTTCCTTCTAGACTCTCTAACTTTATTTGATAGGGTTAGATATTTTCTTCACATTACAGGTGAGGAAACAAACTCAGAGATGTAAAATAACTTACGCTAGGCTGCATTACTGGTAAGTAGTAGAGATAGAATTTAAATCTAGGTCTTACCCAACATCCTTATCTTGACCCCCAATGAATAGTGAACTAGCAAAGGGCTAAACTTACATCATAAGGTGCCAATCTTTAAAGCATGAACCCTGGCTCTATCACATATTAAGTGATCTCTGGAAGTAATTTAATTTTCTATGCCTCAGTTTCCTCACTTGTAAAATGAAGCCGATATTGCCTATACTTACAAAGTTATTGTAAGGAGTGAAGTTCCTACTATGTGTAATGGTACCCACCTTCTATGGTTGTAGCAAGGATTAAATGAGTAACTCAGGTAAAGCTTTTATAACAGACTTAGCATATAGTAAGCAATCAATAAATGATAGCTGCTATTAGTATTGCTAAGATAAATCTGAATTCCAAAATCTGAGCTAAAAAAATCCTACAGATCATCTAATCTAAACCAGAAGCTAGAAGTAGTGAAATGACTCACTCGAAGTCATGTATGACTAGCCAGCACTTATCAGAGACCCAGGTCTCCCAAGCCCCAGCATATGCCCTCTCAACCTGAATCCCTGTAGCCTACAATTTTTTAGTCATAAAAAAGCAGCTTACCCCAGCAATGTAGCTGCCAGTAGCTCGAATACAACTCACAGCAACACCAATTCCCCCAGCAGACTTGGAAATCAATGCACACTGCTTTAGAGTGTCATAAATGCCTTCAATACTATCATCTTTCATGCTCAGAAGGAAACAGCTATGGGGGAAGAAAGTCACAACTCAGCAAGGAAATGAAACAAAGCAGAGAAACAAAATTGACTATACACTCCCAAACAGTAAGTTGGGCAAATAAAAGATTTGAAGTTTAAAAAACTCCTAGGTATTTTAAGAAAAAAAAACCTTCTACTGGACATGACACAAGACACATCAACAAATCGTATTTTTTTTAAATTTTTTGTTATGTTAATCACCATACATTACATCATTAGTTTTTGATGTAGTGTTCCATGATTCATTGTTTGTGTATAACACCCAGTGCTCCATGCAGAACGTGCAAATCGTATTATTTTAAAAACACCTCCTGCCTATCCTAGACGCTAGGCCTAGAAGGAAGTCTTTTTTTTTTTTCCTAAGATTTTTATTTATTTATTTGACAGAGAGAGACACAGTGAGAGAGGGAACACAAGCAGGGGGAGAGGAAGAAGCAGGCTTCCTGCCGAGCAGGGAGCCCGATGTGGGGCTCGATCCCAGGACTCTGGGATCATGACCTGAGCCGAAGGCAGACGCTTAACGACTGAGCCACCCAGGTGCCCCTAGAAGGAAGTCTTATAATAAAGTCTAAAATATTAATTTATGTGTTCATCAGACTGCAGATGTGCTTTATCATATTTTCTCATGCAAATTCCTAAGCATACATAACTAATAGGTCTTCCCAACCTATTAGTAAGCCAAGTAAAATTAAACATTTATGAAATAAGAAACATCTATCCAATGTCAACCAATTCTTTGATAGGCCCTCCAAAATTTAGCTCCTTTACAGCCTTTTTGAAGACACCCCCCCCACCACAACTTGTGATTTGGATCTCATCCTCCTCCCCACCTCAGGAACCTTACTTACTCTACCAATGATCCCTTCACTACCTTGAATATATATCCACTCAAACAGATTCTATCCATTAACTTTTTCTATTAAATATGCCAACATTGAGAAAGATACAGAGAACATGACATATACTTTGCACTTATCATCTACTTATATCTACACTACAGCTATAGTGTAATTACAATCCCATACCATATCCATGCATTTCTACCTTCTTTTGGCATTTATCATTTTTAAATTTCTGGTTACATATTTATTTATCCTTCTACAACTTGCTTTTTTTTTTTTTTTTTTAAAGATTTTATTTATTTGAGAGAAAGAGAATGAGAGAGAGCGAGTACATGAGAGGGGGGAGGGTCAGAGGGAGAAGCAGACTCCCTGCTGAGCAGGAAGCCTGATGCGGGACTCGATCCAGGGACTCCAGGATCATGACCTGAGCCGAAGGCAGTCGCTTAACCAACTGAGCCACCCAGGCGCCCCATCTACAACTTGCTTTTAACTTAATATTGTGTTAGAGATTCTTTCCTACTGATACATGTCACTCTCATTGCTACAAATTGTTCCACTGTATGAATATGCCAATATATTTGTCCATTTGCCTGTGGATGGACATTTGGGTTATTTCCAATTTGTTTGGTATTCTAAACAATGTTGCTGTGGAAATTCTTAAACTTATCTCCTGGTGCTTAGGTTGAAGGATTTCTATAGAATATAAACCCAGGAGGGGAATTCCTGGGTCAAAAGATACACGTATGTTCCACTTTACTAAAGATTCTCCGAAGTGGATGGATAAGTATACTCACCTAGCAACGTATGAGAGTTCCCTGTGTTCTACATTCTTAGCCACACTTGGTATTATCAGCCTTTTAATTTTTATCAGTCTGATAGGTATGAAATATCTCATTATGTTAACTTTCATTTTCCTAATTACTAAACTCTTATGTTTATTCGCCAGTCAAGTTTCTTCTGTGAATTATTTTTTAAATCCTTTGCCCATGTTCCTATTTAGTTTTGTGTCTTGACACAATCCCTTGAGAGTTAATATACACTGTCAATATCTTCCCTCAGTCTGGAACTTGTTTTTCCACTTCGTTTTTGGTTCACAGGAGTTTTTAATTTTAATGTAATCAATTTTTCCTTAATGTTGTTTTGTCTATTATGACTATTTTAAGAGATCCTTTACCACTCTGAGATCATACATATTCTCCTATTAGGATGTAGGTTGAGGGGCTCCTGGGTGGCTCAGTCGTTAAGCGTCTGCCTTCAGCTCAGGTCATGATCCCAGGGTCCTGGGATCGAGCCCCGCATCGGGCTCCCTGAGAGCAGGGAGTCTGCTTCTCCTTCTCCCACTCCCCCTGCTTGTGTTCCCTCTCTCGCTGTGTCTCTCTTTATCAAGTAAATAAAATCTTAAAAAAAAAAAAAAGGTGTAGGTTGAAGTATTAAGAGTCATGACGTCTACAGTTCACTTTCAAATGACTCAGACAAAAGAATTTTTTTTTAATTTTAAAGATAAAAAATATCTTTAATTTCAAAGATAAAAAAATATATGTGTGTATATATATATATGGCAAAATGGTAGTAATATTTTTATCTAGACACAGGTAAGTAAGTGTATGGGCATTCACTATCTTTAAGCTTTTCTTTTTCTTTTTTTTAATTAAGATTTTATTTATTTATTTGACAGAGAGAGAGACAGCGAGAGAGGGAACACAAACAGGGGGAGTGGGAGAGGGAGAAGCAGGCCTCCCACGGAGCAGGGAGCCCGACACGGGGCTCGATCCCCATCATGACCTGAGCCGAAGGCAGACGCTTAACGACTGAGCCACCCAGGCGCCCCTAAGCTTTTCTGAATATTTGAAATTCACAGTAAAAAGTAGGGAGAAAAATAGACATTTATCTATTTTCTCTAATGCTCTTCTAAAAGATTTTACTTTCATATTTAAATATTTTTCTTGGGGGCACCCGGGTGGCTCAGTCGTTAAGCATCTGCCTTTGGCTCAGGTCATGATCCCAGGGTCCTGGGATCAAGCCCCACGTCAGGCTCCCTGCTCGGCGGGAAGCCTGCTTCTCCCTCTCCCACTCCCCCTGCTTGTGTTCCTGCTCTCACTAGCTCACTCTCTGTCAAATAAATAAATAAAATCTTTAAAATAAATAAATAAATAAAATTTCTTTCTTGAACATATTTCTCTATATGGAATGAAAAAGGGAAATCTAATTACCTTTCCTCCCCATAAGATAACCAATTTCCCTAGCACCGTTTCCCCCAGACGAACTGCAACGACACCTTCCCATATAGCCTCAATCTCTTTCTGGGCTCTCTGTTATACTCCACCGGTTTATTTGTTTATCTCAGAGTAAATACCACACTGTCTTAATTACCATGGCATTACGGTAGTCTTGAAACCTGGTAGGACTTACTCTTCAAAACTTGCTATTGCAATTTATGTTAGTTTCCTGTGGCTGCCCTAACACATTACCACCAACCTGATGGCTTAAAACAGAAACTTATTCTCTCATAATTCCAGAGCCAGAAGTTCAATGTAAGTTCCACTGGGCCAGAATCAAGAACACTCCCTCCAGAGGCTCTAGGGGAAAACAGATCCCTGCCTCTTCCAGCCTCTAGTGGCTCCTCTGCTTGTAGCCACATCACTCCCATTTCTGCCTCCATCTTTACCTTGCCTCTTCTCTTCTGTATGTACCTTACTCCCTCAGCCTCTCTCTTATAAGGGTACTTCTGACTGGATTTAGGGCCCACCTGGATAATTCAGGCTAACCTCCCTATGTCGAGATCCTTTTTAATCATACTTTCAAAGACCATTTTTCCTTATAAGTTAACATTTACAGGTTCCAAGGATTAGAACTGGTATCTTGAAAAGCCTAGTAAATTTTTCTTAGCCTTTTGCTCTTCTGCAATAATTTTGGAATGAGCATATTGACATTTTGACTGGATCCATAAGTTAACTTAGGAAAAACTGACATCTTTATAATATCAAATCCATTTATGATATAAAATCACTCTCCATTTGTTTTTTAATGTCCTTAAATGTTTTTTAATGTCCTGTTTTAGAATTTTCTCCTTAAAAGTCTTCCACATCTTTTATTAGATTTATTCCTGGGTACCTTCCAGTATTATAAATGATATATTTTAAAACTTAAATCTTCTTTTTTTTTTTAAAGATTTTATTTATTTATTTGACAGAGAGAGACACAGCGAGAGAGGGAACACAAGCAGGGGGAGTGGGAGAGGGAGAAGCAGGCCTCCTGCGGAGCAGGGAGCCCGATGTGGGGCTCGATCCCAGGACCCTGAGATCATGACCTGAGCTGAAGGCAGACGCTTAACGACTGAGCCACCCAGGCGCCCCGAAAACTTAAATCTTCTAACAGCTAGAGATACTCCCTTCATTCGTATTGAACTTATATCCAGATACTTTGCTGAAATCTCTTTTTAATTCTGATAATTTATGTATAGATGCTCTTGAATTTCCTATGTAAAAACCATACCATCTGTGAATCACTACAAGTTTTGTTCCCTCATTTACAATCCGGTTTTTTCTTATCTTATAATGCCAGCTCAAGCCTCCACTACAATGCGGAAAACAGAGGTGACAGAGATCTAAGTTTTTAGTGGATATCTCTTACCAAATTAAGAAAGTTATTTTCTGTATCTATTTTGTTAAATTTGTTTTATTATGAAAGAGTATCTGATGGTATAATATGTTAGTGCAATGGATTACATTAATGCAGTTTTTTATGTAGCATATCCTTGAATTCCTGGATACACTAATGTTGCTAAGGGGTGTTTTTTTTTTTTAACATATTACTGGATTCTGTTTCAGTGTTCCTTTTCTCAGAAAATGGCATCACCATTAATCCTGTTACTCTACTCATAAACTCAGGAACGAACCTTGACCCACATCCAAAACATCACCAAATTCTGTCAATTTTACCTCCTAAATAGCTCCTGAATCTGTCTACTCTCTCAATCTCTACTTCACTTCCCTAATCCAAACTACCACAATCTCTTGTATAGACTATTAAGAGTCCCATAATTAGTTTTTGGTATTTGTTTTTAAAACAATGTTATTAAGATGTAATTCACATACCATACAGTTCTCCATTTAAAGTGTATAATGAATGGCTTTTAGTATATTCAGAGAGTTGTGCAAACATCATCACAGTCAACTTAAAAATTTCATTATCAGCATTTGTTTCTCCAATTCATTTACCACACTGCAGTAGAGCTTCCCAGGACACAAATCTCATTTGATCAGAGCAGGAGTGATTCAATGTTCATTAAATTAATTTTTATGTGATTAACTGCCTTGTTTCTTCAGGTCAAGGTTTATTTCCCTAATCAAAACCATTTCAGGGGCGCCTGGGTGGCTCAGTCGTTAAGCGTCTGCCTTCGGCTCAGGTCATGATCCCAGGGTCCTGGGATCGAGCCCCGCATCGGGCTCCCTGCTCCGCGGGAAGCCTGCTTCTCCCTCTCTCACTCCCCCTGCTTGTGTTCCCTCTCTCGTGGTGTCTCTCTCTGTCAAATAAATAAAATCTTTAAAAAAAAAAAAAAAAAACCATTTCAGAACATTAAAAACGACTGGAGATGACACATACCTAGAAAGCTGTGGGCGGTTGGTACCAGCATTGAAGAGAGTGGGAGAGGCATGGGTAAACCACTTCTCAGAAAGAAGGTTGTATGTTTCAATAGCAGCATCAATATCTTCTGCGTGAATCCCCACAGACACCCTCATCAACATATGTTGTGGTCTTTCTGCCACTAAAAACAAAAGGAGTTTCAAATGATGGGACATGTCAGAAAGACTAGGCTGAGACATGTACCTGAGTCAAAAAGGAACACCAAAAGACAATTTAAAAAACTTCTACCAATAAGCGCCAACAATTATTCAAAAGCCAAACCTAAAGTTAAAAATGTTAGTGTTTAAATAGAAATGTTAAGGCTAATAGCTCAGAGCTCTATATTCAATATAATGAATAGAAAATAAAACAAACATGTTCATTTCTCACCTTTCCCATTGATCTTCAACAAATAGGATCGCTCCAGCGTCTAGAAAAACCAAAGCAACCAAAACACTTCCAGAGCACAGTTTTTAAAGACACAATGGATATATCTTTCACAATAAGGCAATCTATTTTTTTTTTAAGATTTTATTTGAGAGAGAGACAGAGTGTGCGTGCACAAGAGAACCAGACAGAGCAGGGAGGTAAGGGACAGAGGGAGAGGGAGAAGCAGGCTCCCCACTGAGCAGGAAGCCCAGACGCTGGGCTTGATCCCAGGACTCTGGGATCATGACCTGAGCCTGAAGGCAGACACTTAACCGACTGAGCCACCCAGGCGCCCCAAGGCAATCTATTTAAATATTCTCAGTTTTTATATGATTTTAAATGAAAGGAATAGCATATTTACTCTTACTGGCTTCAATCTGGAACATTATCAGTTGGCTGGCTGTTTTGGAAAAGACTACATGAAAATTCCTGGAAAAAGCCAGCTCTGTATTAATATGTATAATGTTAATTGCAGAAGTTGTGGTATTCATCATCATCATAATCTTTATGGTTAACACTTATGAAGTGCTATTCTAAGGCTAGGCACTGATGTAAGCAACACAGACACACACACACACACACTCAAACTCATTTAATTCTCAAGAGAATTTATTGTTGAAATTTTATTATTATCCCCATCCTAAAGATGAGGAAACCGAAGCAGAGAGATTAAGTAACTTGCTAATAAGAAATAGAGCAGAGACCTGAACTCAGACAGTCTGACAACAACACTCATGTTCTCAATCACTACACAATACTGTTTATCAACACGAAAGTACCTAAAAAAGCACTTTGCACATAGTAGGAATTCAATAAATAGTTGTTATATAAATAGAATAATATGGAATAATCTAGCAAAGTATCTATATAATTCCTCAAGTAATCCACGGGTAGCATTTGGAAAATTCAAAAACTGCAAATGGATAAGCTATCTTTCCTTAATTCAAACAACCACCACCACCCTAACCTAATCCCCACCCCAGGTCCATCCCGACTCCCAAAACTTACTGCCTTTATAATCATATCACTAAAACATAAACAAAAAACCTGTATATCCTGATTTAAGGAGGAATTCCCACTTATTAAACCCCATTATTTACCTTAAATCCAAAGTAGTTGTAAGAAAAATCTCGGTCATAGATAATGGCAGAGTTCAGGCGCTGAAAGAGGTTAAAGGGAAAAAACCTATAATTAAGATAATTAGACCTATTTTCACAAAATCTGATATCTTTTAGCCCTGACTCCAGAACTAAAATTGACACAGGATACAAAAGAGATAACACTAAGTACTGCAGACTAGAAATTTATATCTAACATTAAGGAAAATAAAACAATATATCAATTGAATATCTTAATTAGGTTTAAAAACATGTATATTAAAAGACTAGAAGAGAACATGTAAATGTAAGCTATATATAAGTAAAAATATTAATGTGATTTTCCAAACTTTCCCTGTTATTTTACAGTTCACCTCTAATTAAAAAAGGAAAGAACATGAGCACAAGAGGGACCATATTATCATCCTTTTTTTTTTTTTTTAAAGATTTTGTTTATTTATTTGACAGAGAGAGACACAGTGAGAGAGGGAACACAAGCAGGGGGAGTGTGATAGGGAGAAGCAGGCTTCCCACGGAGCAGGGAGCCAATGCGGTGCTCAATCCCAGGACCCTGGGATCATGACCTGAGCCGAAGGCAGACACTTAACGACTGAGCCACCCAGGCGCCCCTATCATCCTCAAACATGCTTTTAGACTACCTGTTAATCTAAAGGTATTGGTACCACATATTTACTAATACATATTTTTATTTTAAAATTAGCCCATTTTAGGGACACCTTGGTGGCTCAGTTGGTTAAGCGTCTGCCTTCGGCTCAGGTTATGATCCCAGGGTCCTGGGATTGAGCCCCGCGTCAGGCTCCCTGCTCAGCGGGAGGTCTGCTTCTCCCTCTCCCTCTGCCTGCTGCTCCCCCTGCTTGTGCTCTCTCTCTCTCTCTGACAAATAAATACATAAAATCTTAAAATAAAATAAAATTAGCCCATTTTAAACTTTACATAACTATATATGATAACAATGACAGAAGGTAGGATTACATTAATTCTAAGGCTCTTCAAAAAAATTTAACTGGTTTTAAACAAACTAGTGTGTGACAATGGTCATTGTTACAGAGTTTTTCTTGGCTATAAAGCTGTTTAGAGGAAAACAAAAGCAATCAGGTACAAATAATCATTCTGGATAGAAAAAAATGGAGTTAGTATTATTTTTCAAAATACTAACAGTGTTTCTGCATAATGATCCACAGCCAAGGCCTAGAAAAATCTCTACGAAACCCTTCCTTTTCTCTTAAATTTTAAAGGGCATCTTTGTTGCCAAAAGCAGGTAGGTCCCTAGTGCGGATAATGGGGAACTGAAATACTTATTAGTACTTATTTTACAAATACAGGTTTCTGCTCTTCTTTATTTTTGTTTTTAATCTGTCTTCCAGATTATACATACGAACAACACACAAACAACTCAATTTTCTCTCTCTTTAACATCAGATACATATTTTGAGAGACAGGTGACTAATCATCCTATTACCCAAGGTTAAAACTGGTTTCTAATCTGTCCAGATATCCATGGTAAATAAATCCATGTACAAAAGGGCTGGCAAGACCTACACATTCTTCCCTTTCTCTCCTGTGGGATCTAGTTAAGAAAGGAGTTAAAACACAAGTGGATAATTTTTAAGTTGCTGAGCAAGATCTCTCAAGATTTTATGCTGGGAGTCAGTTTGGCAATGTCTACTAAATTTTTTTAACAAAATTTTTGAATGCACATATTCTTTGGCTAAGTAACTCCACTGAAGGGATTTATCCGACTGATATACTCATCTATGAGCAAAGCACCTACCATGCAAGGATATTCGCTGTAGCAAAAAATGGAAAACAAATATTCATCACTAACAATTCTTACATATATGTACAATGACAATATATCTATAAAATGGAAGGCCATGCAGCTGTCAGAAAGAATAGGGTAAATTCATAAATATTGGTATAGAACTACCTCTAAGATAAACTTGTAGGTGAAAAAAGTATCAGCAATAACAGTATGCATAGTACACTATCACTAAAAGGAAAAATATGTATGTACACATATACAAACACACATACATATTATAGAATAGCTCTAGAAAAATACATTTTAAAATGATAAAACATTCTTGCTCTAGAAAGGAAAAGTAGGATTCAGAGGAGAGAGAATAACTTTTTACCTATACTATTTGTAGTGTTTAAATTCTTTTAAATGTGCTTATTGCTTTAAAACAAAAAAAATCTATAAAAAAATTTTTCACCAGAAAAGCATTATACATACATCTTTATTGGCCAAAACAATATCCAGTGTTGACTTGGCCACCATGGGAGAATGTCTGCCATTATGTGGATTTATATAATTGTAGAGATCTTCCATCACATCTAAAAAAATTTTTAAATAAATATATGTCAAAATCACTTAACAACAAATTCAATCCTCCGGTAATAGTCTAAAACCTTTTTTTCATGCCAACCTACCTCACTGCCTAGCACAGAAAGTGCTCAATAACCATATACATGTTGAATAAATACATAATAATGCCTCAGTTAAGGAAAAATCTTCCAGAGTTAGAGTAAACATAGGCTCTCGTAATTTGAAAGAGATCCCCTGGTGATTCTGATGACCAAACCATTGAGAATTATTGGTTGAAAATAAAGAAAAACAGAAATTATTATCTCCTCTCAAATGGTTTTTTATCCCAGTAGAATAGAAACTCAACTATAAATTTATAATCTATCATCCCAAGCATTTCATTTCTATAAACGCAGATAATAAGCCCTGTCTTTTTGCTCTTCTTCAAGACATCATAACAGAGTGTGACCCTCTGCATTTACATATAAAACTTATATATGCACACATAATGCCAGCATTTTGATTAGGATTGTCTTGAATCTATAGATCAATTTTGGGATAACTAATATATCTACAATAAATCTAATGAAGAGGGTGATATAATGTTTGAGCTCCACATAAAGATCTGGAATTGACAGCCAAAAGATTTCTAATCTCAGTCTACCAGTTGACTTTTCATATATCACTTGTTACATACGGAACAAATTATTTAACCTTCCTTTGCTCACATTCCCTGAGCTATAAAATGGGAGTGATGTAATGAAGTGCTTGCTAATGGTGACAAAGGACATTTTGTTCAACCCAGAACATGCCAATAAATATTACTCGTTTTTCCAACCACACCACCATCAACCACCTAAAGACAGGCTTTAAAAAAAGGCGGGGGTGGGGGGGGTGGGGCGCTGGGTGGCTCAGGTGGTTAAGCATCTGCCTTCGGCTCAGGTCATGATCCCAGAGTCCTGGAATGTAACCCCACATGGGGCTCCCTGCTCAGAGAGGAGCCTGCTTCTCTGCCTCTCCCCTCTGCTTGTGTGTGCTCCCTCTCTGTCTCTCTCTGTGTCAAATAAATAAGTAAAACTTTAAAGAGACAGAGAGAAAAGGGTGAAGAAAAGGATCCACTGACTCTCTCATGCAGCAGGTCAGCAGCATGGAGAACCAGGAAGTTCCAATCCCCTCTATGCCACTAACTCACACACCTTTAAAGTAAGACGTAACTTTTCTTTTGACATTTAAGGTTTCATTTGAGTAGTCTTATACATTTTCTGAGAATTCTAACTTTTTCCTCCAGACTCACCACTGAACACTTTCTTTGTTTCTTTGTGCAAGTTGGAGACGGCAATCCTTGCTGCCAGGATGGCATAGTCAGGATGCTTAGTCGTCAAGGTCGCAGCTGTCTCAGCAGCCAAAGTATCTAGTTCCACAGTGGTGACCCCACTGTATAAGCCTTGGATTACTTTCATGGTGATCTGAGCCTATTAAAACAAAACCAAGAACTACTTGAGCTTCCCCAAGAACCACTAGCCTCCTTAAAAGAGCAATGAAGAAAACAATCAAATTTATTATCAAAAAAAAAAAAACCAGACAACTTCCTTTTCTGAAAAATTATCTTTCAGAATGTTGGACTATGGGAAACTTAGTAATGAGAACTCATAAACCAATAGAACCACCAGAAAATGCATACTACATATGCAATGAAGAGGGGTCACCGAACAAACAAACAAAAAACCCAAGTATAGCTTTTATAAAGAGTAATGGTCTCACAGGAGAATAGCTGAAAACAAACCAGTGATTTTACAAGTATTTCCTCATCTTTCATTCAAATTCTCCCTCTGTGGTCAGGGTTTGAGCTACATACTCATTTTCCCCAGTCCTACCTAAGGACAAGTATCAGAAAGCAAATGAATCAAACTTTAATCATTCCACTTAAAGGAGATGAAGGTGTAAATCATTCAGTGACTACTCTTCCCTTAGCACTTCACAAATTACAAAGTAGCTCGATTTTCATCATCTCTGACATTTCACAGTCACCATGTGAGATGGGTTTTATTACTATCACCACTCTATGTGAGAAACTGAGGTTCAGGATACTGGGACTTGCCCACGGTTACTACGACTCCTGCTCCACGGGATCCCATGCGACCTCACTGCATTTCGCTGTTTGCAAGACCATTTTGTAAGAGGTTCTCCTTTTTAAAACACACAATGCACAAGTTATTACCATACATTTGTAAGAAAAACAAATTCTTGAGTGTTTACTGAATCTTTAAGACACCTTAATTCAATAGAAAATCAATGCACTTCCCAGGTAACCAAAGCATGTCCCCCTCAAAAAAAGTGTGTGTGTGTGTGTGTGTGTGTGTATTACTAGTTTATAATCTCTTCTACTTATATTATACCTAAGCCCAAGCTCCTGATCACTTTCTTCTCAGATCCAAGAGATAAGTTATGTTCAGTAAAAGAGTAGTGAAATCTTCTGAATAGTTTCTGGTGCTACACGGCAAGTAATCAGAACTCAGGATAAAATAACAAGTCACTTGTATAAGTCACTCCCCTTCTCCTTGAACCTTTCTTATGTCTAAAACAGGAAGATGAAATAGGATGATCTCTCAGATTCATTCCAATTCTAACATTCTATTATTCTAATTATTGTTTAAAATTCTAAATATAAAAATAAATATAAAATATAAATATATTTTATTTATATTCCTAAATATTTATTTATAATATTATTTATATTCCTAAATATAAAAGGGACTTTATGATAAGCATATTTTAAAGTTGTTTAAAATTATTTTCTTTTGAACATTTTGGTCAATTCAATATTTATCAAGTGCCTGATTACATACATGCCAAGCACGGCATATATCACAAGGTTAAGACACAGCCCACACTTGATTCTAGGGAAGGACAGAGACATATAATTAATTTCCATATCACGTGATTAATGCTAGGAGGCCAGCACAAGTGCCATAGCAGTACAGATAAAATACCCAAATAAGGCTGGGGCAATATGAATGGGTTTGGAAAAAGGGTTCTTAGAGACTCCATTTCGAAGATCATTTTGGAAACTATGTGTAAGATGCATCTATACAGGACAAGATTAAAGGAAGACACTTTAGAGGCCACTAGAGACAGCAGTCCAGATTAGAGACGATGAGGGTCTAGAGTAGGGAAGTTATAAAAAATAATGAGAAAAACAGAACAACTTGCTTATGAAGCATTCTCCTTAATTTAAATGTTGACCATGAAATCTACTTTATATTACTTAAATGTATTCTTTCTACATAGATAACAAAAAAGCAAATTTCAAACTAGTTCCTATACAAATGACCACAACTCCAAAACAAGCTTTTCTACAGGCTTTTCCACTTATGAATAAAACAATTCACCCAAGAAAGTCTCTAATATGAAATGTTAATGTAAGTTTTCCTCTTTGTTCACTCTGATAATTCTCTGAAAAGAACTCACAGGACCAAAAGTTAGAAAATAAGTTTCATTTTGTTTTGTTTTAGAAAGTAAGTTTTCAGCAATGAATTCACATTTTATATCCAAGGCCATAACCAAAATACCAAACCAAAATATTTATCAAGTGAATGATAAGAGATAAGGGACTAGTAAAAGAAATCACATGAAGCAAGGTTTACTTATAAACCATATTTACTTACAGGATCAACAAAATCCATATTAAGTCCATAACATAGCTTCTGGATTCGAGACGTAATTTTGTCAAACATAACGCGCTCTTGGCGACCATCTGAAGAATCAAACCATGTAATTCATGTTAGCACTCATTAAGATAGCAACGTCAAAGAATCAAAGGTAATCAACCCATGAACTTTTAAAATTGACCAACATGAGATGCTATTTCACAGATAAAAGATTCAGACCTCAATAGTCATCAAGAAATTATTTTTGTATCTTCAAAGAGTAGGGATTCTATACACAACATCTTCCCTTCTTCCCTTACAAATATATAAATCAGTTGGATTCTTGCAATAACTTCCTAAATGATGTTTCTCCCCTTGTCCCACATGGCAGCCAGAATCATTCTTTAAAACTTAAGTCAAAATCATGTCACTATCCACTTCAAAAAGCCTTAATAGTAGTTTAACATCTCCTTCAGAATAGAAGTCAAAATCATTATAATAGTCCATAGAATCCTACACAACCTGTCCTGTGTGCCCCTTCCCCAACTTCAACTCCTGCTTTCCCACCCCCCTCCCTTCCTCTACCCTGGCAACCCTGGCCTTGTGACTATCTATACTTTTTCAGGTCTTTGGTCAATGTCATCTTCTCAGTGAGGCTTCCCTGATCACCCTATTTTAAACTGCAATGCCCCAAACACAGCCATGCTCTTCTTATCCTCATCCTCCTTCTATGCTTTATTCTTCTCTATAGCACTTAGTGTCATCTGACACACTATATATTTTACCCATGTATTTGTTTACTGTGTAAGTCTCCCCACTCATCCACTAGAATATAACTTCCAGAAGGAAAAAGATTTTTGCATGTTTTATTTACCAATATATTCCCCAGCACCCAGACCAAGAACCAAGGACTACTAGCCCATAGCAGGAACTCAAATATTTATGAAACATTAAATGACTTAAAACCTGTCTCCAGGGGTGCCTAGGTGGCTCAGTTGGTTAAGTGTCTGCCTTCGGCTCAGGTCATGATCCCAGAGTCCTGGGATCGAACCTCACATCGGGCTCCCTGCTTAGCGGGGAGTCTGCTTCTCCCTCTGCCCCTCCCCCCGCTTGTGCTCTCTCTCTCTCTCTCTCTCCTCTCTCTCGCTCACTCTCTCTCAAATAAATAAATAAAATCTTTAAAACATAAATAAATAAAAAATAAAACCTGTCTCCATTCTAACATCTTCATGATAAATTTGGCTAACATACTCTTCTAGGGTAACTAATGATTTTGAACGTACTTCACACCATGTAAAGAAGTACTTCTTTTTTAAAGATTTTATTTATTTATTTTAGAGAGACAGAGAGAGCATGAGCGGGGGGGGGGGGGCGCAGAGGGAGAGAGAGAATCCCAAGCAGACTCCCTGATGAGCACAGAGCCTGAGGTGGGACAAGATGGGGCTTGATTCCAGGACCCTGAGATCATGACCTGAGCCCAAATCAAGAGTCGGATGCTTATCCAACGGAGCCACCCAGGTGCCCCAAGAAGTACTTCTATTTGTAATTCAAGACAATATTCCAGAGACAACATCTTAGTTTCTGTTTTGATTTTTTGCAACCTCTTAGTTTTCATATTTTGGGGATATGGTAGACAAATACACGTAGACCTTACCTAGTTAGTCCTTTTACGATTCTGTACTTAGAACATATTCCTCTTTGTCCTTCCAAAGTCCTATTATTCTTAGTTTAGCTTCAGTAGTAGCTCATCTAACCTTTATTTATTTACTCCTACCAAGAATAGTAGATATATCCAACCACTAGATAGCTTGTCTTAGGCAAGCCACATAATATGATCTGTCATTAACAGATATTCACTTACAGAATGGGGATAATTATTATACCTCTTCTTACTTCATCAGTTTACTGTGACAACAAAATGAGGTAAGGTAAAAAGTGCTTTTGTCTTAAAAACTTTGGTATAATTACAACGATTATATCTCATTTTTAAAAAGCTGCTCTCTCAAGATGTCCATCAACAGATGAATGAAAAAGAGAAGAGGAGGTGTGTATATATATATATATATATATATATATATATATATATATATATATACAATGGAATATTATGCAGCCATCAAAAGGAATGAAATCTTGCCATGTGCAATGACGTGGATACAACTGGAGAGTGTTATGCTGAGCAAAATAAGTCAATCAGAGAAAGACATGTATCATATGACCTCACTGATACACGCAATTCTTAATCTCAGGAAACAAACTGAGGGTTGCTGGAGTGGTGGGGGGTGGGAGGGATGGGGTGACTGGGTGATAGACATTGGGGAGGGTATGTGCTATGGTGAGCGCTGTGAAGTATGCAAGACTGTTGAATCACAGACCTGTACCTCTGAAACAAATAATACATTATATGTTTAAAAAAAAAAAAAGGCTACTCTCATTGGGAAAACACTGCTCACAGTATCTGTGATACACAAGAGACACTCAATAAATGTTAATTTATCTCTCTTTGCCCCGCCAATCCTTTTTAACTAGTAACTAAAGGACATGTTAAATATGTGTTTACACTTGGCCTTCTCATTCACATCTGTATGTTGAAACTTAGCTCAGTGGCTGGCTGAAGAATAAAACAGTAAGACAGCACTACTAACCTATCATCAATAAAACCTACCATCAAATAAAACACCTTGGGCTCTTCTGCACAGATATATGACCACTAAGACAGCCCTTCTCTTTCTGATCACCACTGTGATCTCCTATTCTGACCAGACTCACATATGCAGGGTTTAACTCTGCAACAGAGTAAATTTACTGGGACTAGGCCCTCAATGCTCTACCAACTGGCTAACTAAACAGACAGGTGACCACCAGGCAATATTAGCAAACAGATTTCTGTAGCTAGCAAGTTGATCAGGAAACTGACAAAAAGTACAATAGCAATTGTATTAACTCGCACTGGAAGGGGGAGGCAGACTAATGGTCTAAAGGACCATTCTCTAGCCTATCATTCCACTCAGGCAACTTTGCAACCCCTAGACACTGACTTTATCACTTCATTAATCCCTGTTTGTCACTGCCTACGTTATCCTCTTCTCTCAAGCAAAGTCTTCCTTAGTTTGGCCCCCTATCACCTCTTCACTTGTTCCCTGTGAAATATCAGTAAGCCCCAACAGGGCCTCCCATTCCCACATTCCCATCAATGCCTATACCTTGCTCTGCCTAAAAGTCCCTCTTCCACCTTTCCATACATCTAACTCCTACTTAATCTTCAACTCTCACTATATCCACGAGACCTGCCCCAAGCACTCTCACACTGATCTCTTCTTCTGAAATCCTCTAGAATACTAATTGTCTGATTTCCTCTTGATTATAAACTGTCTTCTCTAGTTCTCTCTTCAGCAAGACTTTGCTAATACTGTAAGACCAAGGATGTGGATGTGCCTCTTCTACAAGGTATGAACTTTCTATCCCCTCTACCTGGAAGGTTCAGCCCACAGATATTCACATAGCTGGCTCCTAATACTACTCAGAGCTCAGCTCAAATGCCAGCTCCTGAGAGCTTTCCCCGACTATCTCATCCAAGATTACCTTCTCAATCACCTCCATTACTGGTTTACTTGTCATCACCTCCCTAATCACTATCTGAAATGAACTGATTCCTCTGTTTGTTTCTTATGTATACTTACCACTCTCACACACACAAGAATGTAAACTCCATAAGAAAGGGGATTTAGCTTGTTTTGTTCATTGCTGTAATCTCTAGTACCTAAAACAGTTCCTGGCACAAAGTAGTACTAAATACTTTCTTTTTTTTTTTTTTTTAAGATTTTATTTATTTATTTGACAGAGAGAGACATAGAGAGAGCAGGAACACAAGCAGGGGGAGTGGGAGAGGGAGAAGCAGGCTTCCCGCCGAGCAGGGAGCCCGATGTGGGACTCGATCCCAGGACCCTGGGATCATGACCTGAGCCGAGGCAGACGCTTAACGACTGAGCCACCCAGGCGCCCTACTAAATACTTTCTGAATAACTGAATGAATGGGTTCCTATAGCCTTTACTTTACCTATAAGAGTATTTATCATATTTTATTATATTAAGTTTTTTGATGTGTCTATCTTTCGCAACTGATTGTTAAGATCTTTGAAAACAGGAACCACGTCTGCCTCCTCACCACTGTTTCTCAGTGCCAAAAGAATATCCACACAGATTTGTAAAGTAATAAGTGGGCTGTAAAGGGGATTTGGAAGAAAGTAGGGAGAGAGAAAAGGGAAAAGAGAGGAAGGGCTAGAGAACAGATCTGGAATAGAAGAGAGATTATCAGAGTACAAATGGATGCTTTAAAAGGAATTATTTTGAAAATGTTCATTTCATTTTATGAAAATTTATACACACACACACACAACATATACACTGGTATGTTCTCAGTCATGATGTAAAATGTTATTTTTACTGTGGGTTACAACCCAAAGTTTTGAGAACCATATACTATAATCTAAAGCACACTTTATAACTCAGTCAGCTACACTGCATTTATTGCAATGTTTCTCAATTTTTATTCTTGAACCTTAATCTCCTTGAGCAATACAATACTCTCCCATCAGGAAAAATATCGGAAGATAGCAAGAGAAAAACTCATCTACTATTTCCTTCTGTTATCTAACAATTTTCATATGGATTATCCCTATGTCTCTAACAATCCTAAGATCTCTGAAGATGAAGCTGCCTTCTTCCTCTATTATTTCCCTCAGAGTGCTTAGCAAGATATAAGCACATTCAGTAAGTAGAGTAGTACCCCCTTAGCGGCAGGGGATACATTCCAAGACCCCCAATGTATGCCTGAAATCACAGAAAGTACTAAACCCTATATATAGTTTTTTTCCTATACATACATACCTATGATAAAGTTTAATTTATAAATTAGGCACATTAAGAGATAAACAACAATAACCAATAATAAAATAGAACTATTATAACCATATACTACAATAAAAGTTATGTGAATGTGGTCTCTCTTTCTCTCAAACTATCTTGTGGTATTGTATTCACCCTTCTTGTGATGATGTGAGATGATAAATTGCCTTTGTGATGACATGAAGTGAGGTGAATGACATAGGCACTATGATGTAGAGTTAGGCTACTAGTGACCTTCTGACAATACTCAAGAGGATCATCTGTTCCAGATCGCAGGTGTCCGAGTAACTGGAACAGTGGAAAGCAAAACCCTGAATAAGCGGGAGAGGACTACTGTAAAAGTTAGGTTGACTGCCAGGTGCCCTCCTGGATAATTCCATTAAAACTAACAAAGATGACAGAAGCTAGTCTGCTACTCATTGGCATGCCAAAAATAAGAGAGAAAAAGAAAAACCCTGAGCACATTAAAAATCAAAAATAGGGGCGCCTGGGTGGCTCAGTCATTAAGTATCTGCTTTCGGCTCCCAGGGTCCTGGGATCGAGCCCCACGCTCCGCGGGACGCCTGCTTCTCCCTCTCCCACTCCCCCTGCTTGTGTTCCCTCTCTCACTGTGTCTCTCTCTGTCAAAAAAATAAATAAAATATTTAAAAATAATAAAAAAATAAATAAAATAAAAATAAAAAATAAGGTGTGGCTCAGTGGCTCAGTCAGTTATGCCTCTACCTTTGGCTCAGGTCATGATCCCGGGGTCCTGGGACTGAGCCCCACTCTAGGCTCCCAGCTCAGCGTGGAGTCTGCCTCTGCAATCTTAATCTCCTCTTCCCCGCAACCCCCTCCACGCTGGTGCTCTCTCACGCTCTCTGTCTCAAATACCTAAATAAAATCTTTAAAAAATTTTTTCAAAAATAAAATAAATTCAAGTACAACTTCGTATATTAACAAGCCCTGCTGAATGCTACACTGGCAGAATCTAGCAGAGAATCATCTGGATCAAATTATGTTCTCTGAAGGAATGAGAAACAAAATAAGCCCTGCCTTTTAGAGCTTGTTGTAGGTAGTACTTTTTAAACTACGGTATTTCAAAGTGGACCCAAAGGTTAAAAATACAACACAGGGGTGTTATCTACTCCAGTAATTTAAGTTCACAAATTTTCAATTCATATTTGTTACAGACTTATCGTAAGGGAATCTTCACCCTTCCATACCTTTTTCTAAAGGTCTAAAAAGACTAGATGTTCGGGCGCCTGGGTGGCTCAGTTGGTTAAGCGACTGCCTTTGGCTCAGGTCATGATCCTGGAGTCCCGGGATCAAGTCCCGCATCGGGCTCCCTGCTCGGCAGGGAGTCTGCTTCTCCCTCTGACCCTCCTCCCTCTCGTGCTCTCTGTCTCTCATTCTCTCTCTCTCAAATAAATAAATAAAATCTTTAAAAAAAAAAAAAGACTAGATGTCCATTTCATTCACAGGAATGGACCAATAAAAGTGAACTACGTATTCTGGTCTTTTGGTCTCATCAGCTAAAATGGAGGACTAGGGAAATTAGAGAATGATGTTCTCAAGATACTAAAAACTGGAAGAAGGGCCATCACTGTCCACTTCTCCATCTCTTGGCTTTTATTAACCTACCTGGACAAAACCAAATCAACCACCTGCCTACCCACAGCATTCATTATATCCTATTTTTTAAAATAATTTTTCTCATTCGTTCTTTGAATTCTTATTCATGGCAAGTGCGGTGCTAAGTGTGGGCATAAAGTCCCCATCTTTGAAATACTCACAGCCCAGGAGACAAAACATCCAGTCAGTCAACCAGTACTAAGTGCCTACAATTCTGAAATAACTTTACTGCTTTAACAGAGGCAAGCAGATTCAAGTCAAACTTTGTTCATACCTGCCTTACAGTTCTCTGCTAAATGTATGTTTTGCTCTTGTTTTTCCAATCCGATTAAACCTTTTGCCAAGGCAGGGACTGTCTCCTCTTATAATTTCACACTGCCAAGCAAAGGGCTGGCACAAAGGACGAACTCGGCAAGTCTAATGGGAAATAACTGTAGAGGAAGAACCCAAGTCCCTGGCTCTTCCCAGTCCCCATCCTGTCGGAAGTCGTCTTGGCCTCCCTACTCTGATTCTGTATCAGTACTCCCAGTCCCAAACTCCTCTGGGACTCCTCCGGGGAAAACTGGAAACACATCTCCTACAAAGGGCAAATTCCAGGCATGTCTGTGGCTAAGATCTGTTCTTTTCACCCCACACCCCCACAGAAGAGATCACGAAACTGAAGGCAGAATCCCTTCTTTCTGACTCCTCCCACTCCCTAGGACAGGTCACCAGCCCCAGGGTTTTCCAGTACACTCCGATGTTAGCCTTGGGTTCAACCCTGGCCTCACCATCAACTAACTGGGTGGCCTTAACGTCAGTCACCGGACCTCTCTCCGCACTTCAGATTCTTGACCTGAGAGGCGGAACTAAGGAATACTGCCCGGAAAGTGCTCGGCGCACACAGTAACTACTCGATAAAGGGAGGTATTACTCTTTTGAAAGGCGGCAGGACGACAAAGCCGAGGGGGCTCACACTGAAGGCCTGCTGGGGGGCTGGGAGGGACAGACTGACGCAAGCCAGAGGCCGAGCAAGCTTGACAGGGCGGGAAGCCGCGGCGGGCAGGGCGGGAAGCGGTAGAGGCGGGCGGGCGCCGCCAACTGCAAGGGCGGCAGCAGCCCGCGACCCCTTTACCTGCTCCCCCTAACGCGCCGCCCCCTCCCCGGCCTCTCACCTCGCTTGATCACATGCATCGCGGCCAGTGGCTGACGCGTTGACGGGATTCGAGACGGGGCTGCAGTTCGGAGGTGCCGCGGGATCGAGGAGGTGGTAGAGTGCGAAGGGTCGGGTTCCTGGGGGCGCTGAGGTGCAAGGACTGGATTTGGGGGCCAGAGGGCACTTTCCTCCACGGAGCAGAGGCGCGACAATCCGAATCCCCTTCCCGCTCCCGCCACCCGAGACGCAAAAGGGGCGCGACGGAGCTCGAATGACGTTACCCGACGCTGCCAGCGCCCCGGCCCGTGGGCAGGGCTAGCATAGCCCCAAATCGGCCCTCACCCGTCGCCATGTTGAGTACGGGCAGGGCCTTGGAAACTGAGCCTTTCCAACGGCCACATTGGGTGTGGGCACGCCCGGCGGGAACGCGGTTCTCCCGCCGCCATATTGATTGTGGGCAACGCCAAACCTGGGGCCAGCACCCGGCGCTGCGCGCACAGCCCGCCAGCCCCGGCCCCGCCCCTCTCCTTGGCGGGCCCTGGCCTAAGTCAGTGTGGTTCAGGTATTTTTGAAATAAAAACCCAACCATCCAAAACCCTTTCTTGTCTTGACGACTGTTAGAATATAATAACCCGGGCGCCTGAGTAGCTCAGTCCCCCTGCTTCTCCCTCTTCCACTCCCCCTGCTTGTGTTCCCTTTCTCGCTGTCTCTGTCAAATAAATAAAATCTTAAAAAAAAGAGAGAGAGAGAATAACCCGACTGCTATCCGATGTGGGCTATAGCCTGCGACTCATAGCGGGAGGCAGCCGCGAGCCCCACGCTCCTAGAACGGAGGAAATCTGGCACTCAGTCCTTGGAAGAGAACCCTGCGAGCCCAAGGCGTTTGATTTTATTCTGACGGAGTGGGAGCTCTGGGAGAGTTTTGAGCAGGGTAGGGCCATGGCCCATTCGCTTTTATAATTATCCAGTGGATGGTGGCAGAAACAGGGTCAGCAATTAGGCCTTGTGGAGGCAGAATGGACAGTGCTTGGTGATTGAGGGGAGTAAGAATAGATAAGAGACCTAATATACAAGTGACATAGAAGCTTCTGATTTGGGGGACACAAACTTGATTTTCATGAAAGCTCATGTGGCATACCTTTCTAAAATCTTTCATCGGTTCCTCACTGCCCTCCAGATGCACCCCAAACTCCCTGTAAAGTAATTCTAAAAGTCATAGGTGATAGGCAAAGCCATAGGATAGGGTAAAGATGGCCCAAAGATGGGGTTGTCAGATTTAGCAAACAAAAATAATGTGTTCCAAATGTTGCAGGGACATAATTACACTAAAAAAGTTTTTATCAGAAGTTCAAGTTTAACCAGGCAGGCATGCTGTATTTCAACTGTTAGCCTCTCCTGAGAGCTTTGGGGTATGTGTATTATAGAGTTTCAGTTTTCCTTGGCCAAGGAGAAATAATCTCTTCTTCATCCTGTCTACTATGCCACAAAGAACAAAATGAGAGTCAAAGCCAGCAGAGGTTAAAATCTCCTACATGCTTTATTGGACTTCAAAGAGTCTTATGAAATAACACAGAAAAACCATGTGAGGGTGTCCAGGGGGTACAAGGCAGTCTGCAGCCTAGCACTCTCCTAAGACCAGCCCCAGGTGCCTGCACCCCAGGCCCCAAATAGGATCCCAGAGTAAAGGCATGGGAAGGAGTGGGGCAAAAGGAAAATACCTTTACAGCCATAGCAAAAACAGGTAAGGGAGAGAGTTGTCTAGAGGGTGGGAAGGGTGTGGGGGAAGAGGTCACACAGCTGCCTTCGCCTATACGGTCTTCCTCAGCCACCCCCTTCCCTAAACCAGCTGTGTCCTTTTTGAGCCTCTGGCCCAAGCTATGCAGTAACATGAAAATGGGGTCTGACAAGGGGAGTATGTGGTGCAGGCACTTGGGAAATTCAGGAGATTTCTTTTTTCAATTTAAAAATATTTTTTGGTTCAAATGCAACAATATCCTGCCCAACAGCTCCAGGGCCCCATTAGAGCCCTGTATCATGGCTGAGGCTCCCATGGCCAGGGAAGCCATTTGTCTGAGCTCCAGCAGTTCTGATGCTTGGGGAGCATTTGGGCAGCACCTCTTACAGTCAAACCCTCCTGCAGTGTGGGGGAGCAAGGATAAGAAAGAGGCAGGTGTAGGTGAGAGAAGAGAGAAAAGGTGACTGCCCTGTAGCCCACAACTCTGGCATCTACTCATCCCCCAACTAAGCGGAGTCTCTCTCAACCTACCCCCTAGCCTAGCCTCTCTTCAAAATTCTCTAGTAGCTTGTTCTCTAGGAATGTGTTCCACTCCCCCATGAACCCCTGGAGGCTCAAGCAAGCTCCAGACCAAGTCTCCTTCTGGCCCACCACACTCAACAAAGAACAAACCTCAAATATTAGGCCCTCGGCCCCAATCTGAGGCAAACAGAACCATCGTGGGTGGGGTGGAACAGGTCTGAGGCACAGATGTCGGAAGTTACTCCTATCTTCCCCCGCCTAGCTGCTAGGGGAAGTTGGGGAGTGGTGGGAGGGAGGAGCCTGAAAGCAGGAAACAGAGAAACAAGAAACCAAACTTCAAAACTGGGACAGCAGAGACAGAAGCTGGACCCCAGAGGTGGAGGTGGGAGCTGAGGGGACAGCAACTAAGACATGCACTGAAGTAGAGAGGGGGTGGCAGCCGCAGCCCATGGCTGGGAGAAAGGCAGGGTAGGCAGGCCATGGTGGTCAGTTAATAAATAATGTTGAAGGACCCAAGGATGAGGGGGGCAGGTATGTACAGTGCCCAGGCCCCTGGGCCAGCCCCTCCCAGGCCCCCACTCGAGGGGCCAGGTGTCTTGGAAGGGGAGGAAGGGGAGGCAGAAGACCAGGGAAGGACAAGCTGTCCCGCCACTGCCACTCTCATCCTGCCTACTTCTTAAGAGGCTTCTTAAAGATTTTGAGGGGAAACTTCTTCCGGCCTGGGCTGGAGTCTGTCTCCTCGCCAATGGAGCCATTATCCTCCTCAGCCACGGCCTTCTTGCCAGCCAGATGGGGAATGCGTGTATTTCGGCTAGCCTGCAGGGCTCGGCTGTCCCCAACTGGAGATGGCGTGTCTGGGTCTGGGGAACTGGAGCTGTGAGAACGGGAAGAATCCAAAGGTGGAGAGCCACCAGGTGGGGCTGAGGGGCTCAGCTCCATCAGGCTGTGGGCCTTGTCCAGCCCATGGTTCAGCGCCAGGAGTGCCTTCTTGGCCAGGGCAGGGCTGTCGGGCAGTTTCTCCACCAAAGACCCGGGGTGGACCCCCTCAATCAGCCGGTGGCTGCCATTGGAAGTCATGGCACCAAGGGCCTCGTCTGCAGCACGGACCATCTGAGGAGGCTTGGGGGCCACACGCTGGCGGTCACTCATGTGGAGGGAGGACTCCGAATCGGAAAGGGTCAAATCCCTGCAAGACAGGGCAGAGAGGAAGAAAGGGACACATACAGGAGAGGGGGGGTGGGGGAAGGTGTAGAGGAGAGAGGAACAGCACGAGAAGATACGGCGGGGTGGGAAATGAGTATGCAAAGAGGGGTAGGAGAGAGAAAAGAGGATAAACAGGCAGGTAGGCAAGAGAGAAGGATGAGAAACAAGGAAGTTGAGTAGACCATAAGTACAGGACAAGAGATGAGGCAGGAATAGGCAATGGGGACAGGTTGGGGAAGCGACAGGGAGAGGAGAGTAAAATCAGGGAGAAAGAAAGGCAAAAGGAGGAGCAGGTATATATAAGAAGGACCAAGGGGAGAAAAAAAAAAGAAAGAAAGGGAAAAGTGATGGAGAAAGAAGAGACAAAACAAGAAGCAAAACCAAAAGTCATTACACCATCATCTATCTGGCAAAGGGCTTTCTAATGACGGGCCCCCACCCTGCTGAGTGGCCAGGCCCTAACCCGGTGCAACCATACGCTTAAATCCCCCCCCAATAAAATCTCTGCCTTCCCACAGCTGGCTAGATTTCTTAGGACTCAACCCTAAGCCGACACAGAACCCACATATTGCTCTGAGTCACCATTGCCCATGCCTTCCTCCCAGACTGACTCCTGTCACACCCCAGGACACATCCAGTCTGGGCCAGGCCCCAAGGAAAAGGGCACATGCGGTAAGTGGGCCTGACCCAGGCTGGGGAGGAGAGGGTTAGAACAGCCTTGCAAACAATCCCTTATGCACCCCAAAAGGCCAGGATGCTGCCTCTTTCAACCCTCTCACGGGAATGGAGAGGGAGAGTGTAGGCAGGTGCAGAAAGACAGGACAGAATGTTGGTCTTTAAAGGAGCAGTGGTTGTGAAGAGCTGCCACTAGAAGTCATAATTTCCATCTCTGCCTGAGGCTTGTTGTGTGACCTTGGACAAGTCATCTAACCTTGCCGGTCCTCAATTTTGGCCAAATGAAGACAATACCAACTCAATTACTTTGCAAGGCTGTTTGGAGGATCAAATATGTTGGCAAATCACTTGGAAATGTAGGAAGTATTGTGGGAATGAAGATGATGAGGCCAGTCAAGCTGGAAGACCCATATGTGGGCCAATCACAAGAGGCTTCTTTGCAAGGCTGAGTTATGGGGATGTGGCACTGCACACTGGACATGCACACACAGAGGTTAGTCCAGAAAGCTGAGACCCTCTAAGGGGCTGGCTATTCCTAAGAAGGCCCACAAACCAATTCTGAATGCCTCCTCTCCTGCCTCTACAGACAAAAGGGTAAATTTGGGGGTCCCCTGCCAGTCCCGTAACTCTCCCTCTGCTCTCCCAGAGGAGAACCCACAGTAGGGGCAGAGGAGAGGGCTAAGGGAAACGCTTAAACATCCAAGTCAGGAAGCAAAGGGGAAAAGTCAGGAATGGGAGGGGAGAGTGCCATAGGACCTGGAAAGGAGGAGGCTGTGGGTCAAAAATTAGGAAAGGCACCAGGCCCCGAAAATAAGCAAAAGCAGAAGGTTGGCTCATAGCTACTGGACGGTTAATTCTCAGTAGGAAAGAATTAACTAAGCAACTACCCCGTGGGCCAGTATCTTCCTGGAGACAAGGAACAGCAGAGAACAATCCCAGCTCCAACTCCATCCTACAGATACTGTTTCAACCACATCCTCTACTGTTTACTCATGTTCAGTCTCATATTTGGGTTCATATATCTGACACTATCCTTCTGTCTAAATGTGCCCTCGTTTCCCTAAGTTCCAACATGATCCTCTCCATATCCTGCCTTTTCTACACACATATCGGCCACTGAGCAAGGTGCCGAGACAGTTCTGGGGAGCAACCGCACTGGGAAAAGGGGCCCTCTATGCTGACGAGATGAGGATCCCAGGAGCTTACTTTTCTAATGCCAAGGGAGAGCAGTCAGGGGGTTGGGGCCCTCCCAGCCTCACTCCTTGTGGCCCACAGCCCCATTTGGCCATGATTCCCATCCCTCCATGCCTTGTCATCAGTTAAAAGCTGAGACCTTCCAAAGCCAGAAAAGAGCCTGGAGGAAGCTCAGGTAGATGCAGGAGGTCAGAGGCCTGCTGAGGCAAGCTCACTTTCCCTCCCTGAATCGTTGAGACACTCAGGCCAGGGGTGTCCCTCCCCAAAGGCTGGGCTGCCTTGGGGCTTCCATACCAAGCTACTAACCTTACTAGAGAGCCTGTTTGTCTTTAGAGACGATCCTCTGGTGCATGGTGCAAAAGAAAATTCAGTAGTGAACAGGCCAGGTGGGTGCAGGTACCTCCCTGCCCTCCCGCCCCACTGCCCTTGGCTTGGGCCTTGGAGCATGAGATTCGCAGCATCCCCTAGTGCCCCGAACCCCAATCCAGTCTTCTCCACCTTTATGGGGAGGGGCAGTCTACCTGCCTAAGCTTTTGGATGACAATGAGGATGAGAATGAAAATGAGCCACAGGGCTGGGTGAAAGTGCTAGCAAGGGTAGTCCCTTGGTGAAAGACAAAGGAACAGCCCTCATGGATAACTATCCAGACATTCCAGGAGCAGAGCGAGAGGGACTGGCATCCAGAGTGAAGCAGGACCAAAAATCCACAGCAGCGTGAGCAGGCTGCAGCCCAGAGGCCAGGGCTGGGCTGGGTCACAACTTCCAAGATGAGAGGTCCCTCTGGAGGAGAGGGACTTTCTGAGGCTCCCCTAAGCTTAATTCAAGGCTCTCATCTCTGACCCTAGCCTACCTCCTGAGGTATTAGCTGGGAAAGGCCCGGCCCCTGCTAGACCAGGCTTTGGCAGGAAGCCACTCCCCCCAGTTCTTACACAGTTCACGTATGGAGACATCGTAGAAGGACAGAAATACCGGAAGAGTGTCCGGGCCTGGAAAGTCAAGTTCGACTCTGTGTTCTGTTCCTAATGAGCCGTAGGACCTGGGGAAAATTACTTGACCCTTCAGAACCTGAAATCCCTACTCAAAGTGAGTACTTTAGGCTCGTCCCACCTATAAACTTCTTGTCCAAAACCCTGAACCTGTTTCTCCTCTTCAGTTTCCTAATTCCGTGAAGGGTCCCACATCCATTCGGTCACCCAAGCCAGAAACCTGAGTGTCCTCCTAGGTCCCTCCCTCTCCTCCACCCCTCCCAGCCCGTTGCCAAATTAATCCTCTCCTTGCCACGCACAGACCTCACTACCTCCCCTACTGGTCTACCTCAGTGACTTCCAAATTTCTGTAGTCTCCCCTTCTCTTCTTTATACAGGCCCCTAAAATGTTATTTCTAAAATGCAAATCTGATTCTGTTCCTTTTAGAAATCCTTTTGCAGTGCTCCCTCTCCTAAAAGGTAATGGCCCAAGCCCCCTGCCTCTCAGAGCCCTTCCCCCTCCTAGCCTCATCTGCCACCCCTTCCCACCAACACACGTCCAAGGTCCTAACCACAAATACATCCACGCCTCTGCCCATCAGGCTTCCTCTGCCTAGACCGCACTTTCTTCTGCTCCTGTACACAGGGCGTTAGCACAAATGTCATCTCTTTTGTGACACATTCCACCCAGGTGCACATTCTTAGTCACTCCCTCCTCAACACCCCCGTAGCACTTCTCAACTTGTTCCGTAATTGTCTGTGTACCTCTCCCGGACCAGACTGTAAATCTTGACTATTCATCTAGGAGTCCCCCTGCCCCGCAGAGCCTGGCCCAGAGCAGGTATCCATAAATGTTCTATCAAAGGAGTAAAGGAAGCAAGGCCTCCAGTGAAACAACGAATGTGCAGGTGCAGAGTTCAGGCCCAAGTGCAACAGGACCACAAGGGAGGGGTGCTGTACTCATTTTTAGAGTCGGCAAAGCCCAAACAGAGAAGGGCACAAACTTGTGGGAAGTGAGGCTGACCTTAAGAAGGAGCCCCGGGGCTGGGAGAGGACAGGACAAGGAGAAGTTGCCCCACTGCACACACACTCTCACACACACACACACCCAGCTGACCAAGCAGCAGCCAGCAGGCAGAGGTCAAGGTAAAGGCAGCAGAAAGGGAAGGAAGGGAGGAAAGAAAGAGAAGAGAGACAGCCGATACCCCAAGCTCTCTGAATGCCCAGGCATCACAGCGCTGCTGTCAGAAGGGGGTGAGCCAGGGTAGGGCCCCATCTGGAGGAAATAGGAAGTGCTGTGGCGGTAATAAACAGGGTGGACATGGACGGTGGTGATGGAGGTGGTGGAGGAGGAGGTGGTGGTGGCGGCGGGAGAGGAGCAGGAAGAAGAAGCAGAGGCAGATGGAGCGCTGGTCCCGTGGCCTTCAGAACTGAAAGACTGTCCAGATGAAAGGCTGCGCATTCGCCGCAGAGAGACCCGGCTTGTCAAGAAGTGGCCAGCCTCGCCCTCTACCAACCTCTGAGATCCCAGGCCATGCTGTGGCTCCGTCAGGCGCTGCCGGACACTGCACTGCAGGGTGGGAGCTGCAAAGAGAGGGAGGAAAGGGTGAGGAAGGGCCAGCCTCCTTCGGGCTGGCAGGCAAGCAGGTCTGCCCCTGAAGAAATGCTTGCTGCGGCCCACTCTGGGCCCTTGGTGCCCAATCTGGAGACTGGGGCACCTCCTCCCAAAGACCTCCCACCAGGGCTCCTGAAAGGAAGGGGAAATTCATGATGAGGTGCCCAGGGCAGTTTTAGTGGCAGCTGCAATGGAAGGAGACCGAGGGCCACCATGACTAGAAAGGAGAGGCAGGGCGGTGAGTGGGAGGACACAGGCAGGGCAGGGTGGGACGGCGGGGGGGGGGGGGGGGGGGGGGGGGGGGGGGGGGGACAAAAAACCCCCCCTCTAGAAAACCCACCCCCGGAAAAAAATTACAAAACAAAAAAAAATTTAAAAA